>NW_026057577.1:32663412-32731640 GCF_023721935.1 Panthera uncia
CAGCACTCCACGCCCCCCCCCTCCCCCTCCCTCCCCCTCTCTCCCCCGCCTTCACTCATGTTCTCTTTGTCTCTCAAGAGTAAACATTAAAAAAAAATATTGCATATGTTTTCTTTTAGTTTTATGGTTTCTGGTCTCACATTTAAGTCTGTAATCCACTTTGAGTATTTTTGTGTATGGTAAGAGATTGGTCCAGTCTCATTCTTTTGCATGTAGCTGTCCAGTTTTCGCAGCACCATTTGTTGTAGAGACAGTCTTTTCCCCATTGTATATTCTTGCCTCCTTTGTCGTAGATTAATTGACCATATAAGCGTTTGTTTCTGGGTGGATGCAGTTTTTTTGTTTTGTTTTGTTTTGTTTTTAACTCATGAGTATCTTACACTACTTTGAGCCCCTTGTCGTCCTCATACACAGTAGCTCTTTGTGGATGTTAGTGACGGAAATCTTGGAGTTACCTAGCATTTGTTTTTTCTAGCCTTTGTTGGCCTTGATGTCTATGGCTCTAAAGTTACAAAGATGAAGAAAGGAGGGGAGAGACGTCGCTGCCTTGGGACGGTAAGGTCTGGTCGGGCAGCCCACATTGGCACATGGCAGGCAGCAGTGTCTCTTGCTGGTGTGAAGGGAGATTCCCTCCTGCCCATTAAGAGGCACCCCACAGCTCTGGCTAGGCTGCTGCTTTTCTCAGAGGGTCATGAGAGCACGCTAATGGCAGAGCAAAGCCCTGACTAGCCTGGTAGCCGGCAGGAACCAGGAGTGCTTAGTTAAATTGCCAGCACATTAAGCTGTAGGGGCCTCTTTCTGAGCCATCAGGATTTCAGGTTTCCCACAAAGCCTAATCTAATGCTCTGGGAGGGGGCAGGGGAGCCAGTCTTTCTGGGGCTGTGCTGGTGGGGGACCTGGCCTGGGAAGTGGCCTTGTCAGGCTTGTTGAGAGGGATGGACCTGTCCCTTTTTAGTGTGTCCTCTCAACTTGGCAGGGGGCAGAGCTGGGCTCTTTTCCCTCTCTCCCGCTATAACCTATCCTTTCATGTCCCCAACTCACTTTCTGTGTTAATAGGTTTTTTCCTCTTTTTCTGTCCCTTCTGTTCACTGCCGCTTTCTCTTTCCATGCTCCCTCTTGCTGGGCCTCATTTTCTGTCCATTGTCACTTTGAGGGCTGGCTATTTGAAGTTCCGGGAGTTACAATGCTGTCCCATATGTCCCAGTGACTAGATTTAATTCAGAGGTCCCCAACCTTTTTTTCTGAGGAGGAGCCAACCTTTACTTCCCCACTGGCTTTCAGATAGCATCTTAGCTCGGTTACTGACCAGACTCCCTGAGCTGAGTGGTTGGGTGAGGTGGAGGTGTCTTTTCCCCACTTGGGGGTCCCAGTGGTGTGGGGAGGGAGTTGTCAGGATTTGCTGGCATTGTTGGGAGCTATCACACAAGCTGAGGTCCACCCTTGGGGAGTCCTTCGAGAAGCTGAAGACAGAAGTAAATCCTACATCCAGGCAGACCTGTGGTTTCTGCAGAGAACCGTGTATGAGCAATAAAGGCTGGAAAGGGGGTCCTTGGCGAGGCGATCCTGGAAGCCATGAGACCATTTGCAGCTGTGGATTCTGCTCTGGAGCTGGGGTTTTCCATGTGGCAACTGGAACAGAGTGTTTTCTCACTGGTAGTTTAGATGGTTGTTGGAAGCATGGCTTTCCGTTTAGTGAGTTAGGAGATAGATTATTTTCTCCTAAAAGCCATGTGGCAGACTTTACCCAAAGATGATCAGCAGGGGTTTTAACTTTTATTGTCAAATATGTGTGGAAATTACATATAACAAAAAAGTACAGTTGAATGAATAATTATATTCATTAATATAACTGTAATGTATTCAAGTTTAGAAATAGAACTTTATTTTTAAACCCAAAAGGGGTAATAGAACGCGTTGTGTTGCAATTTGCTGTTTTGAGTCTGTCGGCGTTTTTCCACATCAGCACATGTAATTCTGCCTCATTCTTAAAGGCCAAATAGTGATGCCATGGTTTGGAAGTTCCATGGTTTATTTAACCATTCCCATATTGGTGGCCCTTTGGGATGTTATACATCATGTGCGTGCGTGTGTGTGTGTGTGTGTGTGAGAGAGAGAGAGAGAGAGAGAGAGAGATGTGTTATATAGCTATTATAAATAAATGCTGTAATATCTGTGGAGGGGGTATGAAGTTGTGTGCATTGAAGATTTTTTTTTTTGCATACCAGAACTAGTGTATATCTGTAAGATAAATTCCTAAAGGGTGAATTGCTGGTTCGAAGGATAGGGTGTTGTTACTTATTAAAGGTTTCACTTAAAAACATGCCTTTATTGAAGAATATGTAAGAAAACAGAATCATCACTATGTAAAAAGAAAGGATGTTTCCTCCAAACATTAGGGAGGAATGGTATACCAATGCCTAGACAGCTTAGGTAGGCTATTTTAGTTGTCGATAGATATTTTCATGTAGCAATTATTTTTTTAATGGCTGTTGAATAAGTGTTGATGTTAGATTTTATAGAGCAACAAGTATGGATCCAGCCAGAGGTTCTTTATAGAAAGCTTTATACAAAAAAATGTTATCAGGTGATATGTTACCTCTCTGGAGGGGAACTTCTCTGAATTTTCTCGAAGTCTCCCAGGCTGGCTGAATGCTAAAATATGCATACCAAGTTTAATGTTGGAGGGAGGTGAGATTGATTGGCTGTAATATTTTCAAATAATGTTGATAATTATATAATATCCACATAAATATCCACATAGTAATGTGGATAATTAACCTGGGGATGACTTTTTAGACTTTATTACTAATGTATCAGGACAAGTTGAATATGCTTACGTCTTTGTGTTATCTTAATGTTGGGGATGGTGGCTTAAAGCACTTACCAGAATGGCATTACCAAATCATGTTGCTAAATAGTTTGCAGGATTTTAGGTTCCTCTGTAGTTTTTGTTTTTATGTCAAATTCTGTGTGAGAAAGGAAAATTAGATGCTGTTTGAAGCTCTTCATTACTCTAGGACAGGGCCTCCAGAGATAGATGATCCACCATTATTTCTTCAACTTTCACGTGCCTTTTGATGCCCTTGTTCCGTGAAAGGTGCCATTTCTGAGATATGTGTCATTGTGTCCTCCACAGAGAGGCTGCAGGCCAGAATGTTGACACAAAAGACATGCTCTAATATTCATTCATGGATTATATGAGGGCAGCTCAGGACCTGGTAGAACTGGCGAACAAACGATCCTGAATGAGGTAGGGGATGGCTAATATTTGGGAAATTGACACCAGAATCAGTGTTTGGACGATGATGAAGTAACAGTGCAGGTTATATTCTTCCAACCTGCCCCCCAAAGAAAATCAACTTAGGAAATGGTGGCACTGCAAAATGTGTTAGAAATGGTGAGCAAGTTATAAAATCACAGATCTTGCCCATGTTGTGATAATTAACTCTCACGGGTCTCCTGGTGTTGCTCTGTTGTTGGGAGCATCACTACCTTCTTTAAAAGGTCAATTCCCTGCTGTTGCTAGTCCCCGGGGCTCTTGTGTAAAGTTGTCCGTGTCAGGAGTAGGTTGTTCCTAGGCGAAGGCCCGTGGTTCTGGAATGCCTGTCCTTGTGGTCTGGGCTCAGGGGTTCAGAGTAGAGGCCATTTGTTGCTTCTCAGCTGTGCTCCCTGCCCAGTCACTTTGTTTGCGACATAACTTCCTGTACTGGTGGGGCCATTCATGCACACTTCTTGCATCTGTTTCAGTAAAATTACGGAACTCATTAAGGTGACTGCCCATAGTGAGTTTTGTCTCGTCTTTATAGCCAAACTATCACTATACCCTAGCAATTTGGAGAACTTCCAGCATTTTCCATCTGATGCAATAACAGACAAATGGAAAGAGTCATTTTATTTTTACTGTTAGCAGTACCAAAGGGTGAGAGCAAGCCAGCTAGGATTTTTTGCCTCATACCCCTGGTACTGGGATGTCATGTCCTTAATATTGTTGAATGCTGTTTATCGTTGAATAAACAAATGGTTAGGTTTGCCAACAGTAACAGACAAGCATAAATAAAGTTGGGTGAATCCTTTTACAAGAGGTAATAACTGTAGAAAAGGAAGCTGCAGTGAAATGGAGGTTTATTCTTAGCAAGGCTGTTTGTGAGCTGACCCTTTGGCCTCATCCCATCCTGTCTACTTTGGCCATAATGAACCCATTCACCTCCTCCAGTGTGCTCAGGTCTTTCTCACAGGCGGCTGTCTCTTACCAGACAGTGAAGGGTGAGTAGTCAGGGATTTCTGTTTATGCTTAACTATCAATGTGATAATTGCTTCCTCTGAGTAGCTTTCTCTGACTTCCAGGACTTATTGTCTCTACTTTGAGCTTGCTGTGCTAAGTGCTTCCTCCCTCTCAGCTTGGTTTTGTAATTGCTGACATTAATGTCTGCCTCTCTCACTAGCCCCGGTGGAAGTTCTTACTTACCATTATGTCCGTAGTGCCTGGAACCGCTGGTGCTGGGTCACAGTGGGTGCTTCTGGAAGTATTTGTGGAATGAACAAATGACTATGAATGGAATAAACCAACATGCCAGTGCTAAAACTTAATGAAAACTGTAAGCCTCAGAGGATAGAGCGGCACAAAACCAGTAATTCTAAAGCTTTTTTTAGCCCAACAAACCATACCCAAAATTATGGGTATGAGAATCAAGAAAAAGTGAGGGACCGAGAATATAAATACTCTGTTTACAAAGATCTTGTTAAAAGGCCAACAAATCAAGGAGTTAAAAAAAGACACAGAGGAGGTCGTTAGAATAAGATCTGCTCTCATGCTTTTAAACTTTAAGACAATTTTATAAATTCTGAAGAAGGATATGTGAGGATGGAGGGATAAGCATGACTTCTGGCTTTGGTGATAAGAATAGTTTCAAGCAAAGAGGTCTGTATGTAAGCAAGAGAACTTTTTCCTCCCATGTCTGATACTCAGCCAAGTGACTTCTTAGTTTGAAGCAGAAAGAAAACATTTAAAGAACTTAAGGACCTGAAGTAGCCTGTGAAAAAAGAATTATAATTACAGAAATTACTATAAAAATTAGTGAAGAGCAGATATAAAAGAGGTTACCAACAAGGGTTAAATTAGTAGTAGGAAGGGATATCGGGGTCCTGCGAGTGGATAGATAGGAGGCCTACAGAGGGGTTCTAGCAGTTAAGACGAGCAGCCTGAAAATATTAGAAAGCACTAAGAAAACCTTTTTTTTCCCCGACTACAGAATTTCCCTTATTAAAACTTTCAGAAATACAAAAGAATATAAGTAACAATTGCTCATAGTTTCAGCACCCAGGGAAAACCACTATAAATGTTTTTTTTCCTTTTAGCCAAATTTTGTCTGTCTGCTGTTACTGTACAACTTAAAGTGTGAGAATTTTAATGTACAACTCAATGGGTTTTTGTAGTATTCATATAAACATGACTCAGCTCAAGATGTAGAACATTTCTATCATTCCAGAAGGCTCCCTTTGTGCCTCTTCCAGTCAATATCCATAGATTCCTTTTGGCTGTTCTCAACCCTCATATACATGAAATCTTACAGTGTGAAGTCTGTTGAATCTGGCTCCTTTTATTCATCATCATCTGTGAGATTCATCCACATGTAATATTTGTTCTTTGTTTCTTTCCTTTTTTTTCTTTCTTTTCTTTTCTTTTTTTTTTTTTTTTTTTTTTTTTTTGTTTGCTGGACAGTTTTCTGTTGTATATACCACAAGCTATCTTTTGTGCTGTGATGAGCATTTGGACAGTTCCCACTGTGGGGCTATTATAAATAAAACTGCTTTGAATGTTCTTATGGACTCACTACACGTTAGTCCACATCTGAGAGCAGACTTACGGGGTCATAAATACTGATATCAATAATATTTTTTCCATTGGGGCTGTTTAGTTTTTCCAGAGGAAAGTTCTTTACTGTATTCTCTTCAGGGTCAATGCCAGGCTACCAGGCATCTTGTAATTAAAAAATAATAACTTTGAAACATACCATTCTTTCCCGTGTGTCTACTTTGTTTGAGGTCTTATCTTATAGGACCACTTTCTGAAAGCATGGTTGCTGGTCTTCTCATTGTATGTCTGAATGCTAATCCTGGGACTTGGAGCTTGTCTGGAATGGGATCGCCACATTGCAGTGTTCAGTGCAGTCTATTAATGGATCTTGGCTGCTGCTTGATTTGAGCTTATTTGAGGCCCTAACTTATCTTTAATAGTACAACTTCCAGTTTACATTTGACCCTTGGTGTAACACACTCTGGTATAGTAGGGTGTGTATTTCACCTGAGCAAATTTATAAAGGGAAAATGTTTATGGTACAGAGTTCAGTATCATACCTTAAATTGAAAGCTCATTTGTGTTTGGATTATATTAAGTGTTTTGCACTAGACTGTATCAGTGTTAGGTAGCCTTTGTTTTGTTTTTACTTTGGTTGGCTTCTGTACAAACTTGGGATTCCCAATTGATTAAGCAAAGTCGTGCTTTTCAAATGCCAGCCCCACGATCTTTGATCTCAGCACAGATGCTGTTTCTGTGGCTTTCCCTCTTACTGGAATTTTTTTAACTTGAAGGAAAATGAAGATAGATGCAGATTTTTATCCCTTTAAGATGACTGTGTGTCTTCAGAACACAGGGACAGAAGGAGGGGGCACGATAGCTGGAGTGCCTGCGTGGTGTATGTTCTTTATAAGTGCCTCTTGGGATTTCCCCCCTAGACATGAAGTGATTCCTCAGGTAGAAGGAGAAAGGTACATCCCAGAAATGAGGGGGAAACATGATGGAGGGAGGAGAGAGGACACATACATTATTGAGGGTTCCAGGAAGAGAACAGCATGGGGATAATGGGGATAGATGCAAGTAGATAGATCAAGATGAGTCATGAAACACTGAAGTCTGAAGCTGTAATAGTTTTATACGCTTTGTTCTTTTTTCCTTCTCATGGGTCGCTGTTCTCAGAACAATGTCTGCAGACTTTGGTCCGGACTTTGCTAGAGTGAGAACGATCATTACTACAGGGTCTTGTTGGACTAATCAAGATAAAATACTGTTTCAATGGGATTAGGCCCTTTCACAGGAGACCCCACTCCCCATATACTGAATTTCTGGAAAGCTTAGTTACGATGACTGTGTTCTTCTGTGACTTAAAAAGTAAATAATGGAATAGCCATTGGGCGAAAGGGTCAATGAGACTGAGGTCTATTGCAAACAAGCGCTCACTAGGTTTTCCACAGCCTTCTTGGTAGAAGTCTTTGCATTAGGATAAGGCGAAAGCCATTCCCAGGTCAGAGTGTGATGTCATGTTGGCAGAGAGCAGAGAAGGGAAAGAACTCTAGTTTTTTTCTGAATCCCTGTTAGGCCCCTGGAAAAATAAGAGCCTCTAAAATGAGGGATAGAATGCAGATGTCAAAATAGAGACTCTGGAGCCATTCTGCTTCCATATTATGAAGTTTGAATTTATAATCACCTCCTTCAAGTGACACACTCACCTCCTGCTGGGTTTAAGCCCCTGCTCCTATCTAGCTGTCTGTTTACCACTTTTCTAAATATCACTCTCCTTATGTTTTCCTTTTGAACCAGTTGCCCAAGGCATAGGTTTGAGCCTCACTTATCTCCGTACCTCACTACTTAGCACAGTGCCAGGCGGTCAGCACTGTATAACTGTACGCTTGCTTGAATGTCGCTCAGAGGAGTTCATTAGCCTACTATACTATTGGTTCCTAGACCTGGAAGTTCTGTAGAGGTATAAAAGGTTAGGGTAGGTTTCAGCCTGTTTTCTTTATAAACTGTTATAAAGTCATCTGGAATCCCATTTCTTTTTTCTCTTGCTCTGCTTTTCTGAAGTGCCTGCTTCACCTTAAGGCTGGCTTCCTCAGGGCTGAGAAGCCCTGTCCTTGCCAGACTTAGTGTGTGCCGGAGTTCAGGGAAAAGGGAGGCTGGGAGTGTGTTCGGAGAGCACCAAGCTCTTAATTTGCAAACCACTTCAGAACCGGTCCCAGCGGCCGAGGGATGCCATGTGTGACTGGCTTAGTCCTGGATTCCTTGAACCAATCTTGATCACAAAGGGGAAAGGGTGACCTGGACTGGGTTAGGTAGCCCTGGTCTCACCCTGGAGCTGGTACGGAGGCGAGAATGGATGGATACCTGACTGGAAATGTGACCACTATTGTGTAGGGGGATGTGATTGTGTGGGATTCATCCTGCCACTGTTGGACCTGCCAAGTCTACTGTTACTTGAATCCGGATTTTCTAGGGAACGTTTATAGTTATTTTGTTCTTTACATATGTGTAAAGTCCCTTACAAATTTATCGATTGTATGTTATGGAGAACAAGTAGTGAAATTATTAAATTTTGAGTATGAGAGTCTTCCTTCTGTTAACTTTTTAATTGGGGATAGAAGACCTCTGAATAGGTAAAAAGTTAAATATCAGTATTGCAGGTGGGTAACAGTGCAAGACAGTAAGATGACAGATAGCACGTTCATCCAGAATATGTACTTTGCATTCCCCAGTGATACTTTTAATCTGAAGTCCTTGGAATGTCAGGCACTGCAAGGGTTGCAGGGTTGATGGAGAGGAGATACCGGCCCACCAGACTTCAAGCCCAGTCATGAGAATGGTTAACGAGTGTTTGGGGGCTGGGAAGCAATGGCCTGTCTCACAGAAGCAAACCACCAAGAACAGGAACCTATACACACAAATGTGGGGGTTCCTGGTGAGCCCTCCAGGGTCCTGAGAGCCTGGATGGTCTGAGGAGATGCTCAGCATCCTGTGTGGAGAGCTCTGCCCTCAGTCCAGTGAAGCCTGGACACACCATTCAACTGCTGAGAGCCGTGGGTCTTTGGTGGGTCATTGCCGCAGTGCTTCTTGTTAGAGGAACCAGTGTGGCCCAGCCCTGGTTGGGCTGGTTCAGCCTCCACTGGTCTGACTCAAGATTAGTGCCGTTAGACTTTCTGCCTTCTTCCTAGAGCTATGTATGCAACCACATTTGTGGACATTTGAGAGAATTAAAAAAATAAAAAATCCTGTTCTTGTACCAGGCATCATGCTAAGCTCCAGGGTCATAGTGATGATCCAAAGGTGACCTGATCCCTGCTGTCACAGCCTATGCCTAGTGAGGAAGGCAGGCAGAAGGCATATAACCAGGTACATAAGCTAATTAGTCAATTGTGGGAATGGTGAAAAAGAAACAATGGGCAAAACTGAAGGTTTACAAGAGGTTTGAGATCCTTTAAGGGATTTTGTAAATTTATTCTTGGGTTGAAGTTTTTTTCCTAATGACTTCCACGGATTAGATGAGAATAATTTTCATTGTTTGTCTCTTAGGTACATTCTGCAGGTCCCCGATGAACCCAGGGAACCCTCCACCGTATCCGGGCCCTGGTCCGACAGCCCCGTACCCACCTTATCCACAACAACCAATGGGACCAGAGGGCTACCCTCCAGGACCTATGGGGGGACCCTACCCACCTCCTCAGGGTTACCCCTACCAAGGATACCCACAGTATGGCTGGCAGGGCGGACCTCAGGAGCCTCCTAAAACCACAGGTACTGGGAGTTGGGTATGTGTATATGTGTATGTGGGTGTGCATGTGCACAGTCCCATGTCACCAAAGGAAATGTTTGCATGTTTTCTTTGGCAGAGAAGGCACGCTAGCCTTTGTGTGCTGTGGTTGACGTTCCCAAGGCTTGGTGACCGCTTAAGGTAGCTTCTAACTCCTGAGAAGGACTTCTTTCTCGGGAGGCCTGCATCAGTTCTTTCTACTTCCTCTATGTCTCTTATCCCTCTGGGGCTGATGACTTCCTGGTTGATGTGTTTTCTGATGGCCCCTTTTGGGGTACCAGTGGGGGAAAGTACTGATTGGGTTCTTGCCCTGACACCCAGTTTCGTATTTTAGATTTGGCCTGCTGGGATTATTTTCATTGTTGGTTTGTTGACCTCCAAGTCATCCTCTTGTCCCTACTCTTGGGTTGATGTTCTTTGCTTAAATGTTTTCATAATTCTCTTGAACTTGCTAGCTGAGTTTTCAGCAGGCCTATGAGTCCTTCTGGTGTGCTAGAACAGTGCTACTCAAAGCTGACTCTGCAGATAAGTGCCAGTCTGTGAATGTGATAAGTACAGAAAGTACAAGTAAACAGAAGAACTTGTAGAGTAATTTGACATTGCTGTGACATTCAAGCAGGTGATCTTGCATTTTACAATACGTGTCAATCTATGGTGAATTAGAAAGGACACATCTTGAGAAGCACTGTGCTAGATGTCTTGGTGACTGTTAGAACTGTTGTATGACCTTCTGGTTTGCTCTTTTACAGTGCCTTCAGCTTTTTAGATTAGCTAATTCTTAATGAGTGCTTGTGTGCCAAGTGGTCTCTTAAGAGCTTTACGTACATTAACATTTAATTCTTGGAACAATCTTATGAGGTTGTTCCCATTTTACAGTGAAGTCATTGAGTCCCACAGTGGCATACGGACTTGGCCAGCTAGAAGGGGCAGATTCCAGATTTGAATCCTGATGGTTTGGCTTTGGAATCTGTGCCTATAACTTTTTTCTCCAGCTGGATGATTTTAGATTTATCTATAACTGCAGGTACATCCCTCAGCTGAGGTGAAAGTGTGTAGTCCATTCTGTCAACAGCTCCTATGAAGAAACTGTTTCTGATTCAAAGGAGGGGAGGTCTTCTTAGTTATTCTTAACCTGTGTCTGGTAATCAGTAAGGACTTAATAAAGGTGTATTGAATGGGTAGGTAGCTGGATAGATAGCTAAGCAGAATCTAAGTCTGTTTATGGTTCAGAATTTTGTTTGTTTTTTGTTTTTTTTTACTGTAGAAATTGTAGTAAAAATATCTTTTGTTTTTCTTTGTTGGGAAACCAGTTTTTTGAAAACCATGTGATTGGAGGTGACAGCTGCTTGTGGGAATGAGGCTTACCAAGGAGTATACTTGCAATACATTTGGGGTCTCCTGGGATGATATTTAATGATAACAACTGTAACAACTAGTATTTCTGAAGACTAGTACCTAGTACTGGCCTCATGTAACTTTCACAAGAGCCCTATAGCTTTGGTCCCATGTTACAGAGGTAGAATCTGAGGCTTGGAGAGGTTGTGTGTCAGTTATCCCTCGTATAACATACCACCCCAAAACTCAGTGGCTGAAAACAACAGTGATTTATTCTCATGATTCTGTGAGTTGGCTTCGTATGATCTCTCCTGGGGTCACTTAATTCAGCTGTCAGCCTGGTCGGGGCTGGTATGTCCCAGATGTCTTCATTCACATGAGTAGAGCCCTGGTTTACTTCCACGAGGCCCCTCTCTACCTGTTGTCTCTCATCTACCCTGGCTTGTTTGCATGGTGGTTAGCTTCTAAGGGGGTGAGTGTACGATCTTGCCAGCCTTTTCATGTCTAGGCCCAGAAGTGGTCCACCATCACTTACCCATATTCTTTTGTTCAAAGCAAGTCACAAGGCTGGCTGGATTCAATAGGAGGGGAAATAGATGTCATCGATACCCTGCCCCCCGCCCCCCCGATTTGGTAACAGCTTTATTCAGAGATATAGTCGGGAGTTGTATGACCATCACCGCTAATTCCAGAACATTTCATCACCCCAAAGAAAGCCATATCCTTTAGCAATCACTCCCATTTCCTTAACCTTCCCCCTCCATACATCTGTTTTATCTCTGTAGATTTGTCTGTTCTGGACATTTCTTATAAAATGAATCCTATAATATGGCCTTTTATGACTGGCTCTTTCACTTAGTGTAACGTGTTAAAGGCTCCTCCGTGTGTGTCAGTACTCCGTTCTTTGTGTTGCCAAATAACACCCCATTGTATGGATATATCACATTTTCTTTATCCATTCATGCTTGGGTTTCTACTTTTTGACTGTGGTGAATAGTAAGTCATGGCTATTATAAACATTCATGTAAATTAAACTCTGTCTCAGGAAGAACAGCGTGTGAATGTAGAGCAGGAGGAATTGTTGGTGACCATCTTGGCAGACGGTTTACCGCTTTCCACTCTGTACCCAGCAGTTTATGTCTTCCCCAGCCCTCCCCACGCACAAAATACATCCATCCCTTCCAAGACCAGCAGGTGGCTCATCAGTCATTACATCCACTTCAAGTCAAGGGTGTCATCATCTGGTATCTGTAAGTAGACGGGGCTTCTCACCTGCCACGCTGCTCCTGTGACTGCCTACCCTGCATTTCTGCTCTGCCCCACCCTGCACACCTCAGAGGTGAAACAAAATGTCACTCCTCTATGAAGCTTCCCCTTTTGTATCCCACCTCTATGGTAGAAGTAACCAATCCCATGTGCTTCAGCTGCAGCCTATACAGACTTCTTTCAGAGCACCTCCTCTCTGAATTAAGTTAATTTTTGTCTTCTGTCTAGTTTACCTCCTTAATGTCTGAATTCAGTCAACTTAGCTGGTGCCGTCTTAGTGCAGGCTTTCAGCATTTGTGTTACGTTTCGCCAAGGTTCTTAAGACTGCAAGTGACAGCATTTCAGCCTTAAAAATTAACCAACAGTAGAGGGTTGCCAGAGACCTGAGTAGAGGCTGCAAAATGACAGATAGTGACCAACACAGACACAAAAAAGGGACTCTGAGAGGACAGAGATGACACAAGGAACAAAAAACCTGTGAGAAAAAGGGGGGAAAATATCTCTAATAGCCTTAGATATGTGGGAAGATAAATCTTAATGAAATAAGAGTAGGGATGCTATATAAAAAGGAACTCAGGAAACAAAAGCATTTAGCCAAGAAGACTGTGAAACCAACCTCAGCCCAAGGAATAGGTCCAAAAGGCTCATTCAGATAGCTAGATCTTGCCAAACCAGAATTGAAGGCTTTTTGCCACAGGTGAAAAGTTGACATAGTGCTATGTAACAACCACCCCAAGTTAGAGATTCTGTAATTTGGAAAGGGCTTGGGTGGAAATCTCTGCTCCCCATGGCATCTCCTGGGGCTGGAACATAGAGGATAATCGAGGCCCTTGGTTGGCTATGAGATTTATGAACTCTCCTCTTGGCTCTATACAGCATGCCTAAAGGGGTGCTCTTGGGTTGGCTTGCATCTGCAGTACAGAGAAGCTGTGTGGTTTTGCAGAAGCTTCAGAAGGGAGAGGGTTGTGGAAGCATGATGGCAATCTGACTGCAGTCAGAGGGAGAGTCAGAAGATACCCACACTTAGACGCTACTATCTTTACGTGTGTTCCTAACCAGTGCACTTCTTCACTCCTATGGGCTTTGTTTCACACTTATTTCCCTTGAAAGTTTCATTTAAGTTCAGCCATATTCTGTCAACTGTTGCTGTTTTGGTGAAATCTTGTACTTCCGGTTCATTATAACAACTAATTGCTCTTCCAAATACCAAAAAAACCCCACAGAACCCCACATCTGATGTCTCTGTTTCCCTCTTCTCCTCCACTTGGCCCCTCAGTGGGACTAAGTTGGGCATCCTGACAACACAGTGGCCTCAGGAAGTGGGACTCCTTCAGTGTCCGTGTGCAAAAAAAGAGAAAAAGGAAACAGACTTTAGTTAATTTCTAGTTTTGAAACAGTTGCAGACTTAAAAAAAGGATGCAGAAATAGTACAAATGATTTCACCCAGATTTCCCCAAACCTTACATCACTACCGTGTAACGATCCTGCCCAGGCCCGGAAGACTCACAACAGCACTTGGATCCCGCTCCATGGCCCAAGCAGCCATGGGTCTGTGTAGGTGGGATTCAAGGGGGGTGAGACAGAGTTCAGTGCTTGGGAGGACAGTGGCAAAGCCACACTGCAGAATGACATATGTGTTGGGGGACCTTTGCAAGCCCTACAGCAAGTCCCAGTGGTGATAGGTAGACTCCTGTTCAGGGAGGCATTCTAACTAACAAAACTGCTGGTAGGCTCTTGTTGACCGTGCCGTAGTTACAGAATTGTTCAAAGTGAAAATTTAAACAAAACAATATCTCCAGTCTTAGAAAATCGATTTAAGGAAGATTTCTGTGAATTGGTGAGAAAGTCATGAAAGAAGAGACATTTTAAAATGCTGCCACCAAAATCAAAATGACACCCCCTCAGATACCTCAGATCATCCGCAGTGGAGGTCCTCAGGTGCTCGCCTGGTTACTCACCTTCCAAGCTCATGGCAGACCTTGGAGTCTCATGTGGTCCTTTCTGCTTAGCCCTAATGTGACCTCACAATCCTCCTTACCACGGTGCCCTAGGCAGTGGCTGTGAATAGGCTTGAATCCAGTTGAATTGGATGAGATGAAGCCTCTTAACCATTCCTTGTGAGCTAACTGCCTCCTTTTAGAGAGATTCAAACCAAAGCCCCGAGAGGTTTAGTGACTTCCCCAGGGTCAGCGAGTTCAAGAAGGATGTGAGTCATGATTCCAAGCTAAGTGCTTTTCCTCATTTCATCCTAGTGCTATGGGCCCGCATGTTCCACAGCAGTTCTCAGACTCCCACGTCAGGAAAATATCTACCTTTGCAGCCCATTCCATACTCCCCCGCTGCCACCCCACCCCACCCCCAGCCACCACAAACAAACACAAAAACCTGGTAGTTTAGGGCAGGGCACCAGATTCCTAGTAGTAGGCAGAGACAAAGTGGATTATGATTAATCTGGGTTCAGATCCCCTTATTAACACCGGGACCTGAGCAGGTTACTTAACCGCGGTGATCTTTGCATGCCTGCCTCCCCTTGGAAGCGTCCCAGAGGCTTTCTCTCCATCTCTGCCTCCCACAGCACCTAGAGAAGTGCTGCCATGTAGTATGTGCTCAGTAAATGTGTGTTGGTGGAATGGAAATGCTGCCATTTCGAAAGGTGGTTGTGAATTCAGGTGAGTTGTCTGGGTCCCTTTCCCTCTGCGCTCCTTCCCATGCTGTTTACCTCTTGCGAATCCAGATATTGGGATTTTATACATGTTCTTCTGGGTTAGGACTGTGATATCAGGCAAGGTATTGATTTAAAATGAAAGAAATTCTATTATAGCAGAGTCTTTGGGATGTCCCCATGGAGTTCAAAAGCCCAATTGGCCTTTGAACTGGGTTTCTAGGCCTGCAAATCAGGAACTGAAAGTGACCTTGTTACGGTTCTTTGTAATTTGAAGATGCAAAAGGAGAGTGTCTGTTCCAGGAGTGCCCTACTGGGTCATTGGCCAACCAACTAGAAGTTCAAAGTGGCCTCTCCTTTAGTCCAAGGTCAGCATTTGGGGGGAGGGTGGTGATAGAATGGCATATTTCTCCTTCTGGATGCTCTTCTTGGTGTCTGACACTGCTCTCATCAGTCATCATGAGGATAGGAAGGAATTTAATGGTCTGGCATCTCTGGCTAATTGACTTCAGGTGTGGAATTACAGCCTGGCTTGTTGGAGCCTTTAAGCCTTTTTTCATCAGAAACTCCGATCGGGCGTTTTCATTGCCCTGGGAAGCCTTTCCAGCCTAAAGTCCAGCTCAGAGCCGTCTTTGCCAGGTATCAGATGACAGAATGTCCCAGCGAGGGCGCTGCCTGGTGCCACCAAAAGCAGTACTGGCTTAGGAATCTAGGTGGAGTGTCTCTCATTTCCGGGGCTTCGGGCTTTTTTCTGTAAAGCTGGGATGACAGGACCGTGATGTAGAATAAAGTAATACGCTTTGTACAGTTTATGGCACGTTTGTGGGCAGAGAGGAAGTTTAGTTTTCTCCTTCAGCCCACGTAAATTTTCTGAATTTTTGCTTATGGGTGGATGGGGGTGGTGAAGACAGGAAGCCTTCAGGGGCGAGGTGGGAAAGCCAATTGCTGAGTGTCACTTGGGTCTCCCCTGAGCATCCACACTGGCCTGAGGCACCTGGGACAACTCCTGAGTCGCCCTCTGCAGTCATGGCCACATGGCCGGTCTCCCTCCCTGCTCTCGCTCCTGCTGTCTGCTTTCTGTTTGTTCAGACTCCCTAATTGCTTTCCATGTCACTCAGAGTAAAAGCCAGAGACCTTCCAGTGACCAGCAAGGCCCTCTCAGAGCCAGCTGCCCCCTGCACCCTCTGCCCCGCCCTCTCCGGCTGCCCGTTCGCTCACCAGGTCCACTCCCCTCCAGGGCTTTGCCTTTTCTCAGAAATCTAAAGGGATATGTTCTCGTTTCTCGTAGTCTGCAGGCATGTAGTCATAGAGGCCGTCCAGCTGCCTCCCTTCACCCTTTGCCTAAACGGGCACCCCACCCGGGCACTGTCTATCCCTGTTCTCATCTCCTTTCCCTATGTAATACTATTATGTGTTCCTTGGCTGCCTCTCTCCTCCTGCCGGAATATAAGCTCCTTTATACATACATATATGTACAGCCCCTTTGTTTGTTAGGTTCACTCCTCAAATAGTTCCTACTATTTGTGGAATGATCGAGTGTCCTCTTCCCCCCTAACATCCTCTACCTGCTCAGGTGTCTTGTGAGTCTTTCTCCTTTAGGCCTTACCTGGGGTTCTTTTAGTCCTCGTCTGGGGAGAATCCTGGGCGTGGTCCTGAGAGCCACTGTGTGCCGGGCCTGGTGCTGAACGTTGTATACCCTTTATTGTTTAATTGGCCTGACCGCTCTGGGAGGTGAGTCCTTTCAAAGGAGGGGTTTTGCCAAGGTCGGAGCTAGTGAGTGGTGGGGCATTCTCATACTCACTTTCACTGGGGCCTGTCTCTGCTTCACCGGCTCTGCTCGAGGAGAGGTGGTCCGCGCCAGTGGGCTCTGCTCCACCGCTGCCTTCATCGCCTGAGGTCTGCGCTCGGCGTACTTGGTGCCTCTTTTGTGCTTCTTCCTTGTTGGTCTCCTGGTTTATCTTGGCCTCCTGGTTCTTCGTGGCAAGAGTTGGCTGCCTTACAAAACACTCCTTTACATCTTCTCCTCAGTTTCTCTTTGTTTAGCCCGTTTAACCTTTGTCCTTCCTCTCACATCTCTTAGCCCAGACCCTGGGTAATTCGTTTGAGTCTTCTGGTGCCCAAATGGTATTCCCATGGAATTCCTTAGAATGCTTTTGTGTTTCACATGGGACTGGGTCAGCGTCTTTAAGACTCGAGCCAGGCCAGGGGTGCCTAGGTGGCTCAGTCGGTTGAGTGTCCAACTCTTGACTTTGGCTCAGTTCATGATCTCACGGTTTTTGGGATCTAGCCCCATACTGGATTCTGTGCTGACAGCGTGGAGACTGTTTGGGATTCTCTCTCCCTGTCTCTCTGCCCTTGTTCCACTTGCACCCTCTCTGTCAAAATAAGTAAACTTAAAAAAAAAAATTAGCCAGGCCTGTCATAATTGAGAAGTTGTGGTTTCTGACCCAGGAAGTGGGCTTAGTCACATACACTCTTTGCTGTGAGGAAGAGACAGATCCAGTGGCCAGAAGGATGGTGGCCTCTAGAGAGAGAGAGAGAGAGAGAGAGAGAGAGAGAGAGAGAGGAGGAGGAAGATGAACAAGGAAGGAGTAGGAATGGACACAGTTCGTTTCCCAGACCCAGCACAGTAGCTGGTCGTAGGACTTGAGAAAGATCTGGCAGAATGAATCCCCAGGCCCTGTGCAGATGAAAGTGCACACCTGGAGACGGGAGTTGGCTGTGGCCTGATGTGGCCTGAACACGGCCCCTCAACTAAGGGAAGATGGGCTGCTTTTGGGGTCCCCCTGGTATTTGTGGCTCTTGACAAGGGCTCTGACATCAACTATTTCTCTCAGCCATCTTGAAGGTCTCTTTTCCCTCCTCAGAGATGGCATGGGCCTTTATGGCTCATTGGCCTGAGAACTTGTTGAGCCTTGCTTTGGAGGAGAAGCTGTTCCTTCTCTTTGCAGTGTTCTGATGGCTTCCATTTAGGTTGGAGGCTTTGCTCCTGGCTTGGGTTTCTGTGTGAGAGGCCAGAGGTTTTGATTTCACTGAGGGTAAAGAGGTTTTGGTGGCAGCAGTTTCCTCCCCTAACCCTTGGGCATGGAGGAGTAGGAACTACACAAGGTGAGGGTTTCAACATTTCTTTCTCCCTCCTTAATGGTTTGGTATTATTCTTAGAATGAAGGCCAGGATTCCGAAAGGCTTGAGGTCGTTCACGTTCTGGCCCTGCTACCAGATTCCAGTTCATTTCCTCAGCCTCGCCAGGCCTCTCTTCCCACGTAGCTTTCGTAAATGGTATTTCCTCTGTATGACTGAAAAGTCTTGACACCTCTCTTGGCTCAGGTAACCCTTATTAAATCCTTCCCATCTTGCTCATGTGGCACTTCAGCGACGTTGAGTGCTACTTTCCACCCCCTAGTCTGGGTCAGCTTTCTGTCCTCCACTGGTTTGTAATTTTTTTTTTATCTTAGCTGTAGTTATAGAATTAAGGTCTTCCACGATAGCAGAGACTTTGTCTAATTTGACTGTTTGAGGCCCCAGTAATTGCTTATTGACTGATGAAAGATGAAGAGGAGTTTAGAGAGAGGCAGGAGAGGGGACAGGTGAGACTCTGGAATGAGCTTTTTCAAGTTTTTCAACTTGGGGCTTGAATTTGCAGAAAAGACTTTGCACTTCCTTTCCCTCCCTCGTGTTGTCTGTCTGTTTGTTTATTGCCTTTTAGAGAGAGCATGCAGGAGTGAGAGAGGCAGAGGGAGAGAGAGAGAGAGAGAGAGAGAGAGAGAGAGAGAGAGCGAGCATCTTAAGCAGGCTTCACACTCAGCATGGAGCCCAACCTGGGGCGGATCTCACAACCTGAGATCATGACCTGAGCCAAAAGCAAGAGTTAGCCACTCAACTGACTGAGCCACCCAGGCGCTACCCGAGCAGAAAATTCATTGTGTAGCAGGGGGTGGAGCTCTGTTAACAATACTTGCTATCAGCTATGGGAATGATCACAACTGAGAGATGGAGCGTTGAGTCATTTTTGCTTCCGTGAGTGCTGGCCCTCACTTCTTCGCTGGTCCCTAAACATAGTAACAACTCACATACAAAACAGTTTTTTAAATTCCGGTCATAGTCCAGATGTGCCATCGTCTCAAATCATTTTTGCATTTTTATTTCCCAGGCAGTTCTTGCTTACATGCACATGTCATTTGTACCTGGCTGCCACTGTAGTGCAGAGGGCATTGCGTATACTGTCTTCTTTCCTTTACTTGATCAGAAGCAACCTCCCTATAGGGCAAGATTTCTCAACTTCACTGTTGACGTTTGGGCTGGATAATTTTTTTTTTAAGATTTCATTTTTGGGTACCTGGGTGGCTCATTTGGTTAAATGTCCAATTCTTGATTTCGGCTCAGGTCATGAGCTCATGGCTTGTGAGTTCGACCCTTGCATCGGGCTCTGCTCTGACAGTATGGAGCCTGCTTGGGATTCTCTCTCCCTTCCTCTCCCTCTGCCCCTGCCCCACTTGCTCGCTCTCTCAAAAAAAATGAATAAAAGCTCTCTGAAAAGATTTTGTTTTTAAGTAATCTCTGTACCCTACAGAGGACTTGAACTTACAAACCCAAGATCGAGTCACATGCTCTACTGACTCAGCCAGCCAGGCACCCCGACTGGATACGTTTTGTTAGAGGTGGGTGGGGTGTCTCCTGCTTTGTGGGATGCTTAGCAGCATCTTCACCTTTATCCACTAAATGCCAGTAGTGGCTGCTCAGTTACAGCAACCAGAACGTTTCCAGACGTTACCAGAGTCCCCCCTAGGGACCCAAATCACCTTTGAGGGTCATTGCAGTAGAGTCTGCGTAATGAAAAATTTAGGTTGCCCATTGTTTTTTGAACCCAGTGGAGGAAAAGCATTCCTAAACGGTTTCATCAGCAGCTGAAAAATATATGCCTTTTTCTAGTGGTCTGCCCAGGAGGAAGGCTCGGGAACTTGGAACTATATTGAACTCCCTCTTGACCTCTGGCTGGACAGACTTTGTTTCCGAGCTTCTCTTTAGTCTAAGACTGGAGAATCTGGGTGTTTGATACCATTCCCTATATTAAAACCAGCAGAAGGTCACCTGGCTGGCTCAGTCAGTGGAGCATTTGACTCTTGATCTCGGAGTTGTCAGTTCGAGCCCCACGTTGGGTGTAGAGATTACTTAAAAACAAAATCTTAAAAAAACAAAAACAAAAACAAAAAAAACAGCTGAACAATAAGAGCTTGAGTCTAGTGGTCCAAATTTATAAGTGGCTTTTTTTGTAATGTTTACTTTTAAGAGAGAGAGAGAGACCAAGTACAAATGGGGTAAGGGCAGAGAGAGAGGGAGACACAGAATCTGAAGCAGGCTCCAGGCTCCGAGCTGTCAGCACAGAGCCCGTCACGAGATTGAGAATCACAAACTGTGAGACCCTGACCCGAGCCCAAGTCGGAAGCCTAACTGACTGAGACACCCCAGGTGCGCCTAGTGGTCCAAATGTTTAAATATTTACTGTTAATTGTTAATTATTAAATAGCTAGCTAAAGAACAGAGCTAATACTTCAGTGGTTGCTATGTGTCAGGCGCTTTTATATATTAATTCATTCAGTCCTCGGAACACCCCTCTGAGATAGGTCTTATCTATCCCCATCATCTAGATGAAGAATCTGAAGCATAAAAAAAAGGCTAACTTAACTTTTTCATGGTCGCGCAGCTAGGAAGTGGTGGAGCTGGGATTCAAAACCCAATCCAACCCCAAGGCCCATGCCCCTCCGCAGCTACCATTTACTGGGTACCTAGTGAGGTGCTTGATGCTGGGCTGAGAGCTTTGTGGACTTGGCTTCAGTTCTCAAAGTAGTCCTTCAGGCTGAGTAGTTATCCTGGAGTTTACAGATGTGGAGCCAGAGTCTTAAAGTTACGGTAAGTTGCCCCTGGGCCCCCAGATAGCCGACCCAGTGCTTCCCTGTGTCACGTGGCCTCCCATGAATGAGGAAAAAAATTTTCTACCTTCATCTTCCTTTTTCCCTTGTGTCAGGCACAATCAATGTGAACTCTTTCTTTCTTTCTTTCTTTCTTTCTTTCTTTCTTTCTTTCTTTCTTTCTTTTAAAATTCTTTTTAACGTTTATTGTTGAGAACAGAGACAGAGTGCAAGTGGGGGTGGAGCAGAGAGAGAGAGAGAGCGAGACACAGAATCAGAAGCAGGCTCCAGGCTCTGACCTGTCAGCACAGAGTCCGAGCAGGGCTGGAACTCACAAGCTGTGAGATCATGACCTGAGCTGAAGTCGGACGCTTAACCGACTGAGCCACCCAGGCGCCCCAAATGTTAAATATTTCTGATTAGATCTTATTCTTCAGGTGGTCTGTCAACATTATCTCATTTAATCCCTAAGCAGTCTTGGTGGTTTCCCATTTTAAAGATGAGGAGACTGAGATTCAGAGAGAGGAAATAACTTGCCTAAAGTCATAAAGTAACGCATTGAGCCATGAACTGAATGAACCCAGGTCTGCTTGATTTCACACCATGTTCTTAACTTTTATGCTCTTTTGCATTCCATTAGAGAATATCCTTAGAATACTTCAAAATTAGCAATAGCTGCTGGTGAGGAGTGGTACAGGAATTGGGCTCTACGGGTGAGACGTGTTCTTTCTGGGGACACTCAACTGCAACTCTATTCCGTTCTTTTCACAAAAGCATGTGAGATTGGCCTTGAGTGAATGTGCCGGGCTCTTGGTACCGAATTTGACTCTTGTTTCACAAAATCGTGACTTCAGGCTTTAATTTGGCAGATCTGCTCAGCAAGGCCCAGTGCTTTAACAAAGTCCCTCTAAGAACTGCTGTAGGTGTCATGGACCTGGGCATCGTGTGAAGACAGTCTGGTCACAAAGACATGGGAACCATAGGCCCCTCAAGATGGCCTCAGGTTTTTCTGTTTTCTTGGATTGAGAGATGCGTTCTGTTTTGGTCACATACTTTCTGCAAAACACTCTATTCTGCCTTTTCAAAAACATTGGCCTGCCCAGCACTCAGGGGTATTGGAGTATAAAAAGGAAACTGCTTTTTGCAGATCCAGTTTACTGAATTGCCTGGCGGGATGTGCTCAGTGCCTGCTGACAGCAGGCCGGTTGGTCGCACCTGGCTGGCCTGGGGAGACAGAAGATGTTGGGAGTCTTACCTACTCCCAGACCAGTTTGCTTCATTGTTCTCTGCCCCTTTCCTCCCTGGTGTGGCCTCGGTTTTCTGCTCTAATACTCCTTTTACCTAGTCTTCACATGGGACCTATACATTCCCTTCACCTCTCACAGAAGCTTTTTAAAGTTACATTGATATAACCATGAAAAAATTGGTTTGGTGGACAAAAAAAAAGCCGGAAGACTGCTTTGGGTAAAAGGCATCTAGGGAAATTGGAAGGTGCAGGTGGGACAGAGCCGGTCAGTCCCTAGGATTGGAGCCAAGACCCTGGTGTTGGGACTTTCCCGTGAGCGTGGGGTCACCTACAGTGGCAGGAGTCTTTCCCTAGAACATTCATACCCTCCAAGTAGTAGCAGGCATTTGCTGTGCTGGAGAGGCTGGCTCCAGGGTGCTACCTGCACCCCCAGCGGGTGGCACGGTGCCTGCACATACCTGGCGCCTGCTTTCCAGTGGTCACTGTGGTTAGCCATAGGGGGGAAAATCTATATTCTGCTTATATTGTGGCTCCCCAGAGTTGAGGTGCTCTAAAAAGCAGGACACGGCATAGGATGATTATAATGAAAATGCTAACAGTGAAGATGAGGCTCAGTGTCCACATCGTTGGATGAGGGCTCAGCCCAACAGCCACTAACACTGTTGTGGTGACCACATCCACAATGATTGGGGCCCAGGAGAATGGCTTTTCCCACACCCCGACTAAGGCATCTGCCCCACTGCAAGCTGCTGCTCCTGGGTTATATTGCCATTCTCTCACAGAAACATGGCCTTGTTTTGAAAATACCTTTTTAAATTACAGAGATAGCTCTTACTTACAGAAAGTAAATAATATGCTAATTTTGCTACCCAGAGATAGGAGTTAACATTTTGGTGTGAATCTTTTGCGCCGTGTTTAGTTTTTTTTAATGCAGCCCTTTTTGAAATTCACTTAGTATGTTAGTCTCATTTTCAATTCCTTAGGTCCTATATATCCTCTGCTGCATCTTGGCCCTGTAGACTATGCACGTTAAGGAGTGGTGGTCACTTGTCATCGAGGGCTCCATTTTAGACGTCAGTCTCGCACTGCTGACTTCACACGGGAGTGTGCCCCCAGCGCGAGTTACTATTGTTATGAAAAATCTCAAAACAGTGTAAAACTCTAACTTAGATTGCTTTTCTTTTCCTTTTTGCCTTTTATTTAGTTCATAACATAACAGCTATAATTTATTGTCCATTTACTTTGTGCCTGGCACTGTGCTTACTGCTTTTCAAGGAGTTAATCATACTCTTCCTAACAGTTCTAAGAGATGGGTTCTATTGTCTCATTTTCAGGTGAGGAAACAGAGCCACAGAGAGGGTAAGGGGGTTGTGTTTTATTTGAATGGACCATGCCAGGTGTAGCAAGCCTACCCCCCGAATCTGGTGAACGTGTGTCTGCAGGAGCTGGCCTATGGTGGGTACAGCAGTGGAGAGGACCCTGCTCCCCTGCTGTTTGAGCTGAGCCGACAGTTTGGGGGCGGCTGACAGACCCACAGAGACAGACCAGTGAATGGGTGCTGACCGTATCTGTAGGCTGCCTTGGTCTTCTGTTCACACTTGCCTAGCTCCCCTCTTCCAGGAAACATGCACTTTGCTCTGGACTCTTGTGGAAAGGCTCATCACCTTACAGCAGGAAGCTTGCTGATGTGTGCCATCAGGGCTGCAGCTCTTTGGGTTTTGAGAGGCCAGTACCGTTCCCCTCCTCTTCCCACCGTGAGGCTCAGGGCCTTTTTCCTCATTTGATCAAAGGTGACTTGTGTGTCCAGGCTGAGATCCTGAACGGGAAGGTGGCACACTTCCTCAGGGCGCCCTTAGAATTAAAAGGCTTTCTGCAGCTTGGAGAAGAAACTAGAGCCTTCTCCCCACTCTACGTGCCCTCACCCCCACCCACATGTGCAGGCGCACACAGTCTCCTTCTAGGGATTTTAGGGATGTACTTGGTGGGGGCGGGGTGATGTGGACAGAGCTTTCTCCTTGGGGTTTCAGGCATCTGCCCCTCTTCTCAAGGACGTACCTGCTTAAAGACCATAAATTGGGAGTAGCCTGGGAATGTTTTCAGTGCCTTTCTATAATTTTTTTTAATGTTGTTTATTTTTGAGAGAGAAAGAGAGAGCAGGGGAGGGGCAGAGAGGGGGGACAGACCTAATCGGGCTCTGTGTTGACAGCAGCAAGCCCAATGCAGGACTTAGACTCATGAACTGTGAGATCATGATCTGAGCCAAAGTCGGACACTCAACCAACCTAGCCACCCAGGTACCCCTCAATGCCTTTCAGTTGTGCTTTCTGTAGGGCAAGATGGGGAAAAATGGCCAGTAGACTTTTTTTTTTCAGTAGTGTTTTGGTTCCCTCTGAGCTTTTCCATTTACCCTTGAAATGACTCCATTTGGTTGTCTGGAGGACAATCTGAAGGATTTTAGAGAGAGTACAAGATTGTATTTGAGTTCTTAATAGGTAAAAATGGATTTTTGCTTTTGGGTGGGATGTGTATCATGCGTAGTTTATGAAGGGTCAGTACCCCCAACCCCCCCCCCCCAAAAAAAAAAAAAAGCCCTGTCCGAGTACCCTTGGGCAGCCACAGGTAACTATGCGTTCCTCAAGGCTATGGGCAGGATGCCCTGGGCATGTACATCTGAAGTAAAGGCTCTCCAGAGGCCTCTCAGGAGAAGGTGTCTTCCATGGGGCCCGTTCTCCCTAGCCTAACCAGCCTCTGGACCCTGAGCTCCCTTGACTCGCTTGACTCCCAAGGTCTCCCCCTGGTCAGCTCAGTCCCCTGTGGGATAAAGTGCTGGTTCCCATACCAGAGACTGCTCTCTCAGCCACTGCAAGAAAGTTTGGGCTGAATGAGGTCTCTTGAAGGGTTTGAGCTGATAGAAGAGGGAGTGACCCCCTTCCTTTAGAGCTTAAAACTGATAGGATCTTCATATTTTTTCTTAGTCCTGCTTTGCTGTTGCTTCAGAGAATAGCTAAGCCCAAACCTGCAGCTTGCTTGCAAGACAGGCTGGAAACGGTTTTTCCAGCCAAGGTATAATGTGTAAGGCAAATTGTTGGTTCATTTGTTCATTCATTCATTGGTTTGTTCCATATCTCCTATATGCCAGGACTCCTGAGTGCCTTGGGCTAGGCTAGGAAAATAGAGCTGCAAGTGACATTGGGAGTCTTCAGTAGTTTTTTTTTAAATTTTATTAAAAAAATTTTTTTAACATTTGTTTATTTTTGAGCGAAAGAGACAGAGCATGAGTGGGAAAGGGGCAGAGAGAGAGGGAGACACAGAACTGGAAGCAGGCTCCAGGCTCTGAGCTTTCAGCACAGAGCCTGACACGGGACTCGAACTCACAAGCGGTAAGATCATGACTTGAGCCCAAGTCAGGTGCCTAACTGAGCCACCCGGGCACCCCTAGGGAGTCTTCAGTATTTTTATCCAGGTGGAATCAGGAGCTAAGGGTCACCAGGGTTCCTCCTGGAGGTTGAAAAAGAATACCTGGCCACTCCCCTGGTCAGGCATGGGAGAAGGCAGGTAGTGGTAGAGGGTTCTGGGTGGTCACCAGCTCCATCCTGCCGACAAGGGCAAGGATGGGTAAGTACCAAGGCCGTGTGCTTGCGAACATCATTAGGAGACACTGCCCCCGCCTTTCTCAGTTATTGCCCAGCAGCCTGGTGTCCACAAGCAGTTCAGCTTGGGCAGTACCAGCGGGAAATAGATGCTTCTTTTACCCCATTTCTGAGTCCTGTGTTTATTCTTCAGAAAGATCTTGGTTGCTCCTATAAAGTGGAAACTGACTGTAGGATCTCCCTACCAGCTTTACACTGGGCCCATGTTGCTGCCAGGTGCTCAGCAATTAGGGAGCCCTGCCTTCCAACCTTCAGGTCTCTTGTCTTGGGAGGAATAATAGCAGCTAACATATACTGAGTACCTGCTGTACACTAGGCCCTGGCCTATGTGGATTAATTCATTAAGTTACTGAAGAACACAGTGAAGGAATAGGTACTGTCATTATCCCCATTTTGTAGATGAGGAGCCTGAGCTCAGGAGAGGTGATCACGCCCTCCAGGTGGCACCCAGAGTGGATCCCAGGATATCCAACTGTAAGGCCCGCCCCCCCCTCCTCTCTCCAGTGTTCCTTGGCGAGCTGCTAGGCCCAGGAGCAGTCACTTGGGTCTGCTTGTGCTGTGACCTGAGGAGGGGTCCTCCTGCCAGTGATGATTGTACTGGCTTGAGTGTGCTGGACCTCCAGAGTTTGCTGAGAAGCCTCCTCTTCTCCACACTGGTGGTGCTGTAAATAAGCACACTGCTTTGGGCCGCTGAACTCTGTTCGGTGGATGGGGAGTGGTCAGATGCCTTCTGTCATTCCTGACACATTGGCGGCTCCCTGCATGGCCACTCTGCCTCCAAGGCTAAGCCCACTTATTTTACCACTTTAGGGTTTTCCTAGCAAGGATTAGCATATCTCTCATGGTTTCAGTGGAGAGGTAGTTGGTCATGATGTTGGAGACTTTTTTCTATCAGGCTTCTTTGGACAAGCAAGCTAGAACTCATCAGATGACCACAGAAGGAAGCTGTTTCCCTAAACCCCAGACCTGTCTCCAGCCTGGCAGGGTTCTAGTCACAGCCCTACAGACAAGGAAGGCCACACCTCTATCTCCCTTTCTCTGGCCTCACATTCACCACAGTGGGTGATGACCTTTTGTCATTGCCTTTTGGGTTGATGTTGCTGTGTGGTGGGGTTACAGAACAGCAGAGATTGTTGTGGATGACTTAGTGGGGGCCAGGCACCCCATACAGTTCTTTCTTGATCTACAGGGATGACCATCATTGCTCTGAAATGGTGGGCAGGGAGTTGGGGAGGCAGGACAGTCCTTATAAAGTGAGGTCTGCCTTGAATCACCTCACCATGTTCATTGAGAATGGTCATCGGTTCTCTCCCTGACCTGAGAACTCACCTTGTTCTCACCAGGGCCTGAAACTGAGGTGCAGTCAGCTGAAAACACAAGTCTTTTACTATTGCAAAATTAATCCAGACAGTGGAGGGAAGAAACAACCTGGGGTGTTTTGCATAAATATATCTGCTAGAACTGTTAATCAGTAACACAGGAATCTGGTGCGTGTAGAAGCCAGTTATGGTCTGTATACCTAAGATAAAAACACACTTTGTGTTCAGTAAAAACGATATGGCAGTGTTTACCTTGTTACAAAATGCAGCAAGTCCTATTTGAATGAAACTCCTGAGGCCGTCATTCAGTGTGAGTCAGACAGGCATTGCTGATAACAGAGAAACCTGTGCCTGTCTGTGCCTGGACACTAATTGGTAGAACCCAGCAGCTACCTCCTTGGCCATCTCTGCCCTTTTGGACAAGTTCCAAAGAGCCAGCTCCCCTTAGTATACTACCTCTCCAATTTTTTCTGTAACCCAGTGCCTGAAAACCTGGAAAATAATACTTTTCCTGATTTCTCTTTAGCTTTCAAAGTCATAACAGTCATTGTCATATTCAAGAGCCAGGGACATTGGGAGTTTCTGTTTTCTGATCTCTCTCTCCTTGCTTTGTTTCTGCAATTCCCTAGTTCCAGGCATCTTTCCAGCTTCTTAGCAGGGTATGAAATGGCAGATCGTGCATTAACCACCTTGTCTGCCATCTTTTGGGGGCAAGGAGAGTCGGGCTGTGATGACTCAATCAGAAGCCGGGTCCAAACTGAAGTGACGCCCACTTCTTGATGAGACACTCAGTAGCCATCGTTTCTTTAAATTTTCTTGCATTAGTGGAAGAGAAAGAGACATGACGACGGGGCACTAATAAGATGGACATGCCTTTCCCTGTAGCTCATTGAAAGGATATGTCCTGATTCCAAATGCCAGTTGTGTTTATTATTGGTCCCACCCAGTGTGGCATGTCCCTGTGTGGCTCCTAGATGGGTCTCTGGCTCTTCTTTCCAAGTGGTCTGTGAGCTCCCGGAGTCGGGTACGGTGTCTTTTGTTCCTGGACTCCCCTGCAGGGCTGTGTCAGAAAAACGAGAGGCAGGCTACACGAGGTGGGAGGGAGACTGAGCAGTGTCTGCCACATCCTCTGGTGGTGCCGCACAATTGGAGCCGTCTGCGGGAGTGTTGAGGGAGGAAGGCGGGTGGACATATGGCAGGCAGAGCGGACTTGGGTTTTTTATGAGCACGATGTGCCTCTTGCTGGCCGGGTCCAGGTTGGCCCCGGAGGGCCCAGGGTCGGTGGGCACTACCCAACCGCGGGAAACTGCTGTGGGAGTAAGTGCTACTGAACCGCTCGCGTTTGGAGTTCTGCCTGCTGAGAAGCTCAGCCTTGGTGTCTCCTTCCCAGGGCGGCGAGGTGCCTGGAGTCCTCATGAGTAAGCAACGCATTAAAGAATGTAGGGGTTTCGGGAGTGCCTGGTGGCTCAGTCGGTTGGGCATCCAGTGCTTGATTTCAGCTCAGGTCATGATCTCGTGGTTTGTGGGTTCGAGCCCTGTGTTAGGCTTGTGCCGGCAGTGCGGAGCCTTCTTGGGATTCTCTCTTTGCCCCTCCCCTGACTGCGTGCACGTTCTCTCTCTCTCAAAATAAATAAACATTAAAAAAAAATTTTTTTTTAAGAATGTAGGGGTTTTTGTATATGGTGAAATACTCAGAACATAAAATGTATCGTTTTAACCATTTTTAAATATACAGTTCATTGGCCTTAAATACAGTCGTATTGTACAGCCATCACCACCATCCATCTCCAAAACTTACTTCATCTTCTTGAAAACTTACTCTATACCTGTTGAACAATAAGCCCGTCTCCAGCCACTCCTAATCACCATTCTACTCTCTGCCTTAGAAGTCGGTCCATTTTAGGTATCTCTTGTAAGTGGAGTCATACAGTATTTGTCCTTTTGTGATTGCCATATATGTGTTAGCATCATGTCCTCAAGGTTAGTCATAGCATGTGTTAGAATTTCCTTTTTTTAAGGCTGAATACTATTCCTCATATGTATTAACCATGTTTTGTTTATCCATTTCTCCGTCAGTGGACACTTGGATGCTTCCATTTCTGGCTTTTGTGAATATGCTGCTTATAAACATGGGTGCATAAATACCTGTTCGAGTTCATGCTTTCAGTTCTTATGGGTCACAGTTTTAAAGCACAAGCAGCAAGATGTCTTTGAAGGTCATTTTCTGATAAATTGCCCTTCTCCACTGAGGGCTAGGCTTACAGACCAAAAGTTAGCTTTACTCACCATCTAATTTTAGACTCCAACTTAAGCACCACTTGTAACATCAAGCTTCATTTTGATATTTGATAGGCTTCTGCTGCGCATTACAACTCCAACTTAGTTGGCCACTTCTTTGTGATTGTGGGGGCACCCTTGTCACTTGCTGGTGGACGTTGGTAGTGTCCTTATTAGAGCTGGCTTGCTCTAGGGGTGCATGCTCTTTCTGACTTTGCCCCTCCTGACCCAAGTTGGGCTGGCCTTTTGACCTTGTCTCTGATCTGGCTCCATTTGGGGACCTGAAACCCTGAGCCCACTGATAACTGAGGCTGTTGAGACCATTTTTCTTCCACCCATGGCAGCTTTGTGAGGCACAGTATTCTCTCCCATCTCTGCTGGTTCTTGTAATTTGTCTTTATTTCATCCAGATCTTATACAGCATTTAACATTATTAGAATTATATGTAAATTTTTTTCATGGGGGAGTACAATATTTTTCTACATACTTTGGCATTTGGGGTTGCCACAAGGACTGGTTTTCCCTGTACCAGTTTAAACCTAGTCCAACAGCCCTTGGCAACTGGTGAGGTGTACACACCTGGGGGATAATGGGCTTTTGATGGATTCAGCGGTCCTGGCATGGGTCTCTACCTCTTGATGAGACTTCTTTAGGCCAGACTGCCAGCTCAGTTCAGTTAGGAAGTAGAGATGGCTGGTTGTGAATTTTTTTCTTGATGGTTATATGGTTAATCTCTTTATTAATTTCTTAATAGAAATTCTCCATGTCCACACTTGAGCCAACCACAGCTCTTTTGCATAGTTAAGGACGTTAAGAATCAGTGCCCCGGTAGACTTTGAGCCCATGACATGATAAAACCGTGGGCCATGCAGCCCTTATAAAATGGGGCCAGGACCCTGTCTCTGTGCACTGTAGCCATTTATCCTTGGCTGAGAGGCTTTTGCTGGTGCAGGTTAATGGAGACTGCATGCTCCTTGTTCCCATCCACCCTGCACTGGCCTTCATGCGTCTGGCCCAGCAGGAGAACGAGGAGAACATTCTCTGCTACTTTTCTGCTCTTAGGGCTGTTATCCTCTGCTCTGGCACATGGCTGCAGGGCCCAGGAGGGGGAGGATCAAGCCATATCTTGTTGTCAGTGCATTTTCATCTCTTTGGGGCCTCGCTTACAGATAGCGCTGTCAACCCTGCTTTTTTGCAGGTGAGGACACTGAGGTTATGAGAGGTGAAGGGGAGGGCCGAGTCAGAGCAAGCCGCCCTGGAGCCTAAATCAAGAAGGAAGGAAGGGAGTGTAGAGGAGTCTGGGCTGGGGATGAGTTGAGAGAAGGCATCAATACGTGCTTAGTACTCTGGCCATTGTTTTAGTCTCCTGACAGTTGCTTTATTTGGCTTTGCTTTAGATGCTGGAGGATGAAGGGACAAGTTTGCCAGAGAGCAGATCAGATGCTTCTCAGAGGATCAGAAAGATGTGGGTGGGGCGTGGAAGAAGAGCCTTTCACACGGTAACCCAACCTCAAGTTAGGTCTCCCTCCTAAACCCTGGGAGGGGCCTGGTAATGAATCAGGCAGCTATTCCTGGAGCTGACGTGGAGGAAAGGGGATGCTCCTCTGCTCCGGGGCAGGCGAGCCATTCCTCGGGCAGGGACAGAGAAGGAAGAGCTGGTTCAAGGAGCGCACAGACAGATCCTGGAGGTGGGCTGCTGTCTGCATTCACAGATGTCACTGTGTGTACAGCCTGAGGGCTGGAGGTGCCTGTGAAACCCACAGTGGGGTTTCACTGCTGGAATGGGTGGCCGCAGAGCCCAGTGTGCCCAGGACTCCCGTCGGGGGGGTGGGTTGTCACTAGGCATGAGCCTGACAGGGTACAAGTGTCTCTGGCCCTTGGATTACAGGCCCTGTGCTGTTGTCCTGTTTGTTCCCATGCTGGCCAGGTCCTTCTGTCCCAGACTTGGGATCCCAGCTCCCTGTCCCCTGCTCTTGGAAGCTGCTCTGTTCTGGGCCCTGCCGGAGTTTCCCAAGGTCATACTTGCCAAAGATGTGACCATGTCCCCCTGATCCTGAGCTCTGATGCCATGTGTTTGAGGCAAAAAGAAAAGTGTGTGTGTGTGGGGGATGGGGGGGTGTATGTATGTACATGAATTGGGGTCAGAGCAGGGCCTTGTGCTCCTGGCATTTCCCCCTCCAACATTTTATGTTCTCCCACCATGGGTCTGCTATAAGTGGGGCCTGGCTCTGTTCATTCACCCCCTTCCCTCAGAGTGGCTTTGGGCACATGCCTGCCTGGGGCTGGACCTGTCCTGTCCTCCAGACAGTGAAGAGCCAGCTGGCCTTAGGGTCCTTTGCTCCCAGAACAGCCTGTGACTCTGCTCCCTGGCCTCTGGTTTCTTTCTGATGCTTCTCCCCAGAGTCAGGTGAGAGCCCCCTTCTCTCTGCCTATGTGGACCTGTCTGAAAGAGGCCCACTAAGTCAGGGGAGGGGTCTGCCTGCAGGGTCATGGTCACTTGAATAATAGTGATAATATCAGGGAACATTGATCGAAAGCTTTACAATGTGGTAGGCAATGTGCTAAGTATTTTATAATGTGCCTGGTCTCCTGATTTTCTCAACAATCGGTGGGGTGTAGATTATCAATGTAGTCCTATTTTACAGCAGAGGAAACTGAGGCTAAGAGAAGCGGTCACCTGCCCAAGGTTATGTGGCCAATGTGTAGATGAGCCTACTTTAAATCCAATTGGATAACGTCATATGAAAATCTTTGTTCTAAAATCCTAATTGTGGTGCCTAATACTAAATTGGAACAGGGTGTCTTTGGGAATTGTGACCAGAATTGGAGAGACAGTGTCAGGTGGGAAGGGTTCCTTCTCTGCTACTCTCTGAACTTCCCATGTCTGGAATCTGAGAACCCTGCTGCCTTATACACACATACTCACTCTCACTCTCAATCTGTCTCACTCTTCTGCTGAACCTCAGGTTCAGGTTCCTGGGAAGAGATGTTGGAACAGCTGAGGCCAGCTGTAAGAGAGGAGGCTGGGGAGACAGGGACAGAACTTTTCTGATAACACAGCTAGTGCCCTCTGCAGGCTGTGTTTTGGGTGTTGGAGGGTGGGGCATAGAGTAAATCGAGCTCCTGCATGGCCTGGTCTGTGCTGGGCAGTCTGTCCACGGGACAGGTGGTACTGCTTGCCCACCGCGGCAGTGAGCGTTGCAGGAGGTTCAGGGCACCTCTCTCTGCTCTGTGTGTACAACCTTAAGTGGGCTTCTGCCTCCTCACCGCAGAGCTGTCCTGTCCCAGCTTTCCAGGGACCACAGTTCTGTACCCACCCAAATACAGGCCTTGGTGCTTGAAGCCCAGAGGAAATTCACCACGTAGAATTAACACTTTTCTTTGGATTATCAGTCATTCAAGTACTACCCTTTACACTGTGCATGTGCCTAGAGGTGGCTTCCCCACAGTCAGAGAGGAAGCACTGGCCCCACCTCTCACACAGTATTCAAAGGTCTCCTGAAAGGGGCTGTGATACGTGAGGCCGGTTGAGTCTGCAAAAGCAAGGCAAGGTACCTGAGGCCCTCAACAGGCTAGGTTGCAGGGCTGCTGAACAAGGGCAGATACACACCCCTGGGGTCCATGCAGTCTGACTGTGAACAGTCCAGATAGCCAAGGAGAAAGTGCTATAGGAAGGAGGAACCTTGCTCCTTGAGCAAAGGAGCGACATGCTGGGCAGGTATGTGCAGAACAGTGGGTGTGTGCTGCGTGAGAGGAGAGTCAGGAAATAGACATGTGAATGCTACCTTCTAGCTGATTTTGGACAGACCACGTAGACTTCTCTTGAGCAGTTCCCTCTTCTGTAAAATGGGACCACAGTGTGTTCTTCACGTGGGGATACTCAGGGCTCTACAGACTTCAGTCTGATGACAAAGACAGGAATGATGAGGGTGGAATCTAGGAGCAGTGGACTGGTACCTTGGCTGAGGTGGCGTCCATCCCATGTCCCAACAATCTGGGGAGTTATAAGGCCCCAAAGGCAGAGCAGAAGAGTGGAGGGGATGTTTCCAGGAAAGGGAAGATGAACGAGCCCAGTGACCTTGTTGCCAGTGTCAAAAGAGGGCCAAGGGGTGAGGTGGGCACTATTTTCAGGGTCAGATGGGTAGGCACTGAAGTTTCTGACAGGTATACTGCTGAGGTGTGACAGACAGGGGTGTGGTGGGTGGAGGGGCTCTGCTGAGGAAGCCAGAAGAGAAACAGCATGATGTTCACCTCCAGGAGTGAGCAAAGAGCGGAGCCGTGGGGGTTGTCAAGGGACCTGAAGACGCCCCTTGGAACATCATGGAATCTTCTGGGGTGTACATAGGGACTGGCTGTCCCTTCTCCCTTGGTGCCCTCTTTCTCTAGGCCTGGGCTCAGGTGGGCTCCTGTCATCTGCCCAAACCTAAACCCAAACTCAACATGGAGGAACAGAAGAGGCTGGGGTTTGGTGATTTCTGAAATGCCACCAGCTGGTGATGGTGGAGAGGGAGGAACCTTGGCAGTGGCCTGTTTCTGATGCACGGGGCTCAGCCTTAGGAACTGTACCAGTTTCGGGGGTGCTCTCTGGTCTCCGAGCTCCTTGGAGGGAGTGGGGAGCAGTGATTTGAATATGCTGCTCACCGGGTTTGCCCTGAGAGAGTCAGCAAGGCCTGAGAGGAGTCAGAATTGCAATGAAGACATCACTGATAGGGAGGGCTATGGGTCACAGGAGCAAAGTCAGGTTATGAGAGGAGCAAAAATAACTGGGAGCACACGTTAGGTGGAGTTTGGCCAGGGTTGGGGTGAGGGTGGCACTAAGTAACAGTGACACGGGGAAGACAGTCTGGGACAAGTGGGTGCTACCAGGGAGCCAGGGTGGTCAATACCCACTGCCCCCAGACACTTGTGGTAGAGGCTAGTAGGGGTCCAAGGTGTGCTGAAAATGGACAGGTCCTCCCTCCTGCCAATAGGACTCGGCAGTGACAGTCCAGAAGCAAGCTTTGAATGTGGCCTTGGAATCAAAGATTCACTTTCCTGGATTAAGGAAAATGTAAAATGCAGATGTAAAATCCTCTACCCCTTGCCACATCCTGACCTTTAAGTTTCTTGTATCCTTTTGGAAACTTATTTGTGTATATGTGTGCATCCTTTTCTTCGTACAGATCAAATAAGGCATGCCATGTACCTTGCTTCATTTGTTGGCAACATGGAAGAACTACCTAGTTCTTTTTAATTTTTTTTTTAATGTTTATTCATTTTTGAGAGACACAGTGGGAGCGGGGGAGAGGCAGAGAGAGGAGACAGAATCCGAAGCAGGCTCCAGACTCTGAGCGGTCAACACGGAGCCCGACACGGGGCTTGAACTCAAGAGCTGTGAAATCATGACCTGAGGGGAAGTCGGACGCTCAACTGATTGAGCCACCCAGGCACCCCTACCTAGTTCTTTTTAAAGACTGTTTAGTTTTCTGTCTTACAGTATGTGTTGATTTAGCTAATCAGTGTCCCATTGATACGAAGGTCATTGTTAATTTGGGGTTTTGATATAGCAGACACACTATACCCATATCTGAACATTGGGACATTATTTCTGTAGGAAAAACCCTCAGTGTGGATTTTATGAGTCAGAACTATATGCACTGCCCCCTATCTCTTTAAAAGGGGTTCTGCCGGGGTGCCTGGGTGGCTCAGTCCGTTAAGCGGCCGACTTCGGCTCAGGTCATGATCTCGCGGTCCTTGAGTTCGAGCCCCGCGACAGGCTCTGTGCTGACAGCTCAGAGCCTGGAGTCTGTTTTAGATTCTATGTCTCCCTCTCTCTCTCTCTCTGACCCTCCCCTGTTCATGCTCTGTCTCTCTCTGTCTCAAAAATAAATAAACGTTAAAAAATTTTTTTTTAAATAAATAAATAAATAAATAAATAAATAAATAAATAAATAAATAAATAAAATAGGTTCTGCCAGTTCACACTTGCTGATAGTGTTTGAGAATTAGAAATGATGCTGGTGACACAGAATTAGAAACGATGCTGGAGCCGTTGTGAGGATTAAAGGAGATAATGCATAAAGCTTTCAGCCAGTGCCTGCCACACCAGGCTGAGAACAGGGCTCACTGCAAACTGGACCACTTTGGACAAGCCTCAAGTTAGGTGCTGGGTTGGGTTTCATTGTCAGCTTGGGGCAGGGGAGGCGTCAGGACACAGTGGTCTGACAGCTGCTGAGCCGTCCCCTTCATTCACACGTTTAAGAAATGTTTAGTGAATGCCTGACGTGTGCCAGACACTGGAGCACAGATGGAGCCGGGAAGCAGACAGGCATGGCTCTGACCCTCTGGAGAGGGTGGGAGTCTCCGTGGCTTGTGCTAAATACTACCTCCATAGGACGCTGCTACTCGCAGTCCCCTCTGACTAGGTCTTTCTCTCCCCTGCCCCTGCCTTGCCCCCAGTGTACGTGGTGGAACGGGAAAGGAAGATGGACGTGGACACCGGGTGTCAGGCAGCCCTGGCCGCGTGTTGGACTGCTCTGTGCTGCTGCTGCCTCCTGGACAACTTGAATTGAGCAGTTGGGACGCAAGTGCTCCCTCCAGGCCCACTGCCTTGTTACTGGAATAAACAATTAGTGCTGCACCACTTCCATTTTTTCTTTCTTTTAAAAGTACCTAACCTACAGTCTTACATTTTAGCACCTATGACAGGTGTGAAGTGGCATCTTACTGTCTTTTTAACATAGTGACTCAGTAGTTCTATTCACTGTGCAATGCTCACCACAATAAGTACAGTCACCAGATGTCACTGTATAACATTAATATGCTGTCACTGACTGTATTCCCTATGCTGTATTTTTCATCTCTGCCACTAACTTATAACTGGAAGTTTGTACCTCTTAATCCCTTTATCTCTTTCACCCATCCTCCCCACCCACCTCCCCTCCTGCAACCAGCGCTTCTCTAAGACTGTTTATTTAATTCTACATGCAAGTTGAAATCATCTGGTATTTGTCTTTATCTGACTTATTTCACTTATCGTAATACTGAGTCCATCCATGTTGTCACAAATAACAAGACCTCGTTCTTTTTCATGGCTCAGTAATGCTCCACTGTGTGTGTGTACGCGAGTACACGTGTCTCGGGGGGGGTGTTTTTACATGTGCCACATCATCTTTATCCATTCATCTACGGATGGGCACTTGGACTGCTCCCATGTTTTGGTTACCGCAAATAATGCCACAATAAACATAGTTCAATTAGTGTTTTTGTTTTCTTTGGGTAAGTATGCAGTGGGAGAAGTACTGGGTCATATGGTAATTTTGTTGTTAATTTTTTAAAGACCTCCAAACTGTTTTTCACGGTGGCTGCACCAGTTTGCATTTCCACCAGCAATGCACAAGAGTTGCATTTTCTTTGTTTTAAAGATTTTTAAGCATTCTCCACACCCATTGTGGAGCTCAAACTCACAGCCCTGAAATCAAGAGTCTCTCAGCTCCACTGAGCCAGCCAAGAACCCCAAGGGTTCCGTTTCCTTCACATCTTTGCCAGTGCTTGTTGTTTCTTGTTTTGGGGGATGATCACTATTTTGACAGGTATAAAGTGATACGTCATTGTGGTTTTCATTTGTATTTGCCTGATAATTAGTGATGTTGAGCATCTTCTTATCTGTCCATTGGCCATCTGTACATCTTCTTTGGACAAATGTCTATTTAGGTCCTCTGCCCATTTTTAATAGAGTTAATTATTTTTTGGGTGTTGAGTTGTATGGGTTCTTTGTAGCTTTTTGGTGTTAACCCCTTTTGGGATATGTCACTTGTGAATATCTTCTCCCATTCAGTAGGCTGCTTTGCCATTTGGTTGATGATTTCCTTTGCTGTGCAAAAGCATTTTCTTTTAACGTGATCCCAGTAGTTTAATTTTGCTTTTGTTTCTCTTGCCTCAGGAGAAATATCCAGAAAAATGTTGTTAAGGCTGATGCCAAAGATTACTGCCTGTGTTTTCTTGTAGTTTATGGCTTTAGGTTTTTAATCCATTTTGAGTTTATTCTTGTGTATGGTGTAAGAAAGTGATCGGTTTCATTCTTCTGCATGTAGCTGTCCAATGTTCCCAGCACCATTTATCAAAGAGAATGTCTTTTCTCCATTGTGTATTCTTGCCTCCTTTGTCATAAATTAATTGACCATATAAGCGTGGGTTTTTCTAGGTTCTCTATTCTGCCCCACTAATCTCTGTGTCTAATTTATATGCTAATACCATATAGCTTTTTAAAAACTGAAATATAGTTAAAACACAGTCTCAGGTGTACAGTGGTGATTTTAGAAGTATATACATTATGTTTTGCTCACCACAAGTGTAGCTACCAACTGTCCCCATACAACAGTGTTACAATGCCATTGACCATATTCTCTCTGCTGTGCCTTTCATCCCGTAACTTATTTCATAATTAGAAGCCTGTATCTCCCACAACCCTTCACCCATTTGCCCATCCCTCATTTCCTCACTCACTCTGGCAGCAGTTTGTTCCCCTGTATTTATGGATTTGTTCTTAATTTATGTTTTGTGTTTTAGACTCCACATATAAGTGAAGTCATATGGTATCATCTATCTCCATCTGACTTATTTCACTTAGCAGAGTACCCTCTAGGTCCATCCATGTTGTTGCAAATGACTAGATCTCATTTTTTTTTTAAATTTTTTTTTAACGTTTTATTTATTTTTGAGACAGAGAGAGACAGAGCATGAACGGGGGAGGGGCAGAGAGAGGGAGACACAGAATGTGAACAGGCTCCAGGCTCTGAGCCATCAGCCCAGAGCCCGACGCGGGGCTCGAACTCACGGACCGCGAGATCGTGACCTGAGCCGATGTCAGATGCCCAACCGACTGAGCCACCCAGGCGCCCCTCATCCTTTTTTTTTTTTGTGGCTAAATACACACACACACACACACACACACACACACACACACACACACACACAAATATATATGTATGTATATAGGGATATATATATAAAATATCCATCCCATATCTTCTTTATCCACTCATCTATTGATGGACAGTTGGGACTGCTTCCATCTTGGCTATTATAAATTATGTTGCAATAAACATAGGGGTGCATGTTATCTCTTCAAATTAGTTTTTGGTTTCTTTGGGTAAATACCCAGTGGTAACTGGATCATACTATAATTCTTTTTTAAAGAAATTGCTTTTAAGTTTATCCATTTTTAGAGAGACAGAATGTGAGCAGGGTAGGGGCAGAGAATCCCAAGCAGCCCAGCTTTGCGCTGTCAGTGCAGAGCCTGACGCAGATCTCGAACCCATGAAACTGTGATACCATGACCTGAGCCTAAATCCAGAATCGTATGCTTAATTGAGTCACCCAGGCGCCCCTTTTTTAAGTCTTTTTGAGGAACCTCCATACGGTTTTTCACAGTGGCTGCATCAATTTACCTTCTACCAGCAAGGCACAAGGATTCCATTCTTTCCACCTCTTCACCAGCATTTGTCATTTTTTGCCTTTTTGATTCTAGCTATTCTTACAGGTGTAAGGTGCTTTGTCATTGTGGGTTTGATTTTCATTTTTCTGATGATTAGTGATGTTGAGCATTTTTTCATGTGTCTGTATGTCTTTAGGAAAATGTCTATTCAGGTCCTCTGCCCATTTTTTTTTAATTTATTTTTTTATTAGCATATAGTGCAACAATGATTTCAGGAGTAGATTCCTTAATGCCCCTTACCCATTTAGCCCATCCCCTCTCCCACAACCCCTCCAGTAACCCTCTTGTTTCTTCTCCATATTTAAGAGTCTCTTATATTTTGTCCTCCCTGTTTTTATATTATTTTTGCTTCCCTTCCCTTATGTTCATCTGTTTTGTCTCTTAAAGTCCTCATATGAGTGAAGTCATATATTTGTCTTTCTCTAATTTTGCTTAGCATAATACCCTCCAGTTCCATCCACGTAATTGCAAATGGCAAGATTTCATTCTTTTTGGTTGCTGAGTAATAACTCCACTGTATATATATACCACATCTTCATAACTCCATTGTATATATATACCACATCTTCATTATCCATTTATCCATTGATGGACATTTGGGCTCCTTCCATACTTGGGCTATTGCTGATAGTGCTGCTATAAACATTGGGGTGCATGTGTCCCTTCAAAACAGTATACCTGTATCCCTCGGATAAATACCTAGTAGTGCAAATTGCTGGGTCGTAGCGTAGTCCTATTTTTAATTTTTTCAGGAAGCTCCATACTGTTTTACAGAGTGGCTGCACCCAGTTTGTATTCCCACCAGCAGCGCAAAATAAGTCCTCTTTCTCCACATCCTTGCCTGGGGTGTCTGTCAGAGGGCCCGACACATAGATAACCAAGCATATGATATCCATGCTTCAGGGAGGCCCTTCTTTTCTAATACAAATCTTTTCAAAATAAACTTTACATGCAACTCTGGTATGGAAAATAGAATGGTTTGTTGATGGTTTCCTTCACTGTGCAAAAGGTGGTTTTTTTGGTGTGGTCCCAGTACTTTAATTTTGCTTTTGTTTCTTCCCTTGCCTCAGGAGGCATACCAAAAAAAATGTTGCTAAGGCCACTGTCAAAGAGATTACTGCCTGTGTTTTCCTGTAGTTTTATGATTTCATGTCTCACATTGAGGTCTTTAATCTGTTTTGAGTTCATTTTTGTTTATGGTGTAAGGACTCGTCAGTTTCATTCTTCTGCATGTTGCTGTCCAGTTTTCTCAGCACCATTCGCTGAGGAGAATGTCTTTTTTTCATTGTATATTCTTGCCTCCTTTGTTGTAAATTAATTGACCATATATGTGTGGGTTTATATCTGAGCTCTCTATTCTGTTCCATTGATCTCTGTGTCTGTTTTTGTGTCAGTACTATATCATTTATTTTACTATATAGCTTTGTGTAGTAGATCTTGAAATCTAGGATTTTATGTCCAGCTCTGTCTTTCTCCAGGCTGCTCTGGCTATTTGAGATCTCTGTGGTTCCATACAAATTTTAGTATTATTGTAGTTATGTGAAAAATGTTGCTGGTATTTATATAGGGACAGCATTGGATCTGTACATTGCTTTGGATGATAAAGGCTTTTTTAAAAAGATTTTTTAAAGTAATCTCTATACCCAACATGGAGCCCAAACCTACAACCCTGAGATCAGGAGTTGCACACCCCACTTGACTGAGCCAGCCAGGCACCCCTGGATAGCATGGACATTTTAACAAAAGTAATTTTTCTATTGCATGAACATGGAATATCTCTTTGTGTTGTCTTCAGTTTCTTTCATCAGTGTTTATTAGTTTTCAGAGTATAGGTCTTTCACTACCTTGCTTAGGTTTATTCCTAGGTATTTTATTCAGTATTTTACTATTTTACCTTACCTGATTACTAGTGACCGTAACATAAAAATAAAAATTTTTGGTGATTTACAGATCCTGTGATTTTTTTTTTCTATTGGTTTGTCTTATTGGTTTATAGGGAATCTCTAAATATTCCACACACTAATATTTGTCACTTTGACAGGCTTGCCAATATCTTCTCCCTATCTACCTTAGTCTTTTTTACTTTTCTAGTATGAAAGTTTAAGAGAAATTTTAATGTTTGCTTAGTTTTGAGAGAGAGACAGAGTATGAGTGGGGGGAGGGGCAGAAAGAGAGAGAGACAGAATCTGAAACAGGCTCCAGGCTCCGAGCTGTCAGCACAGAGTCCAACGCAGGGCTAGAACTCACAGACTGCAAGAAAAAGTCGGATGCTCAACTGACTGAGCCACCCAGGTGCCCCTCTAGTATGAAAGTTTTTAAATGTCATGTTTATCAGTCTTTCCCTTATGCTTTGTGTTGGGTCTTTGAAATATCGTTTTCTATTCCAAGATCACAAAGACAAGCATATTACCTTCTAATTTTTTTTCACATAGTCTTTAGTTGACTTAATTTTAGTTTTGATCATGGTGTTGGTTAGAGTTCTGGTTTTCTTCTTTTAGTTCCAACATCATTAGGTCATCCTTTCCCCACTGATCTGAAATAAGATTGGTCATATACTAAGTTTCCCTATATGAACAAGCTAGAATCAGAATGGTTTGGTCCAATAAGCATCTTTCCTACCCTTAGCACATATGTACATACACCCCTTTTTCCTCTTCAGAATTTGCTTGGCTATTCGTGGCCTTTTACTCTTTAATCTGGATTCTAGGATGAATGTGTCAATTTCTATAGAGAAGTAACATGTTTGGCTTTAATTGGAAGAGTATGTAAGTTACAGAATAATTGGGAGAAGAGTTGACATATTTATAGTACTAACTTCCTATCATAAACATGGTATCTCTCCCTTTAGTTGTTTTTATGTCCTCCAGTAAAATCGTACAATTTTCATCACATAGCTTTTGCATAGCCTTATGTTGGCTTTTAAAATTGGATTTTTTTCTGAGGTACATTAGTTTTAATGGATTTTTTTGATTGTGGATGGATTCTTTTTAAGAAAATATTACATTTCTGGTGAAAATAATTTCTATACTCCAGTAGGGTCATAGATGAGAAGATTCTAACCCAGTTTTATCACAGCATTGCCTTGGGGCACTTTCTTTTCTTTTTTTTAATTTTAATTTGTTTAAGTTTTTAATTTATATCCAAGTTAGCATATAGTGCAACAATGATTTCAGGAGTAGATTCCTTAATGCTCCTTACCCATTTAGCCCCTCCCTCCTCCCACAACCCACTTTATTTTTATTTTTAAATTTTATTTTTTTCTTAAGTAATCTCTATGCCCAACTTGCGGCTGAAACTCAACCTCAAGGTCATTAGTCACATGCTCTACCAATTGAGCCAGCCAGACACCCCCCACCCTGTTTGGGACACTTTAAACTGTGGGAGGAGGAGTTCTTCAATACACACCATGCATACTCCTGGGGAACCACCACCAGTCTACAAGGAGCAACATTCATTCATTCACTAAATGCTGACCATTTCCATTGTGTTAGGTAATTGACCACACAGAAGAGACCCCCTCCCTGCCATCATGGAGCTTCTTTCCATTCTAGGAAAGGAACCAGACATTAAATAATCCCCCAGGTAATACTTAATATTCTTCTTTCCTACAAAGAGAAGATACATACTGCCATGAAAACATAAAGGGGGGGGGGAGTGCTTCTTGAATAGTTTGGGAGAGATCTGAAAGACAAATAGGTGTTAATAGGCAAAATGGTTGTACAAAGAGCAGGTGCAGAGGCCCAGTGGCAGGAGAGAACATGACTCATTTTGAGAAATCAGAAGAGGAAATCAGCATGGCAGAAAACAGTGGGATGTTGGGGACAGATGAGAAACAGGCAAGACCAAGACAAGGGGCTCCTAATCCCAGTTAAACATTTTAGTTTTTGTTCTGTGAGAGGTGGGAAGCCACTGAAGGGTGTTAAAGGGATGACGTGACCAAACTGGCATTTTTAAGAGATCCCTTTGGCTTCCATATATAGAATGATTTGGACAGGGCATAGGTTCATATGAATGCATCTGAGACATTTGGAAGTAAAATCAAGAGGAGGTGGTGATGGATTGGATATAGGGATTGAAGGAGAAAGGCACAGTCAGTGATGACTCCTAAGCTTCTGAGGAACTGGATGCCTAGGGTTTGTGGATGTTGGGAACAAAAGAAAGGCACTCTAATTGGGAGGAAGAAAACCACATTGGGCTCTGAACATGTTGGGTTAGATGGAGGTGTCAAGACGTCAATGAGACATTCCAGTGGAGATGTCAGGTAAGCAGCTGCATACCCCTGGACCTTAGAGGAGAGGTTGGGCTGGATATAGCACCATGGAAAGCACTGGCATGTTGGTGGTAATAGGAGCTGTGGGCGTGAATGAGATCAAGGTGGGTAGGGAAAAGAGGTGGCAGTGGAGGACTGAGCTTTAAGGAAAACTAGCTTGGACCTATACGTGTTGAAACCTACAAAGGAGTCAGATATGGAAAACCAGGAGAATGGGGTGTCCTTGAAGTAGAGAAGAATGTGTATTAAGAGAAAGGAAGTGATGAGTTACCATCAAATGTCGCTGGAAGGTCCGGTAAGGTAAGAATTCACGGATGTCCAGGGCACCTGTGGTGGCTCAGTCAGTTGAGCGTCCAGCTCTTGAATTTGGCTCAAGTCATGATCCCAGAGATGTGCGACTGAGCCCCTTGCCAGGCTCTGTGCTGAACGTGGAGCCTGGTTGAGATTCTTATTCTCTCTCTCTCTCTCTCTCTCTCTCTCTCTCTCTCTCTCTGTCTCTCTCTCCCCCCTCCACCTCTGCCCATTTCCCCCCACTGGCATGTTCTCTCTCCAAAAAAAAAACAACCAAAAACCCACTTGGACTTAGTCATACTATTGTCACTGAGGGGTGGGGTGGGTTTCTCTCTAGTTCCTATTCTTTGAAGGACACCAACAGGGAAAGACAGGACTGCTAGGACCAGTGAACAGGGTTCCTTGGGTATGGAGGAAGGTGGATATTTGTGTAAGCCTGAAAAAGAGGAGTCCAGAGGTACAAAGAACCAGCATGAAGGCTTGGAACCCCAGCCACACTGGAAGCAGTAAAATTTCATGCAGTAAGACATCAAGTTCTAGAAATGCCAGGCACCATGTAAGCAGGTCAGGCTACTGACAGAGGAAACCTTGCTCCTCAAGCAAATTGGGGTGTTTGTCAGAGGGTCCAACACATAGATAACCAAGCATATGACATCCATGCTTCAGAGAGGCCCTTCTTTTCTAATACAGATCTTTTTTTTTTTTTCATTGCCTCCCAAGTTTGAGGAATCTAATACAGATCTTTTGAAAAGAAACGTTACAAGCAATTCTAGTATGGAAAATAGAATCTGTTCAATTGCTATTGAGGCGAGGAGGCACTTCCTGCCTTTTTATGGGATCCCAAGGACCTGAGGAATAGATTTGAAAGCCTTTGGTCTTTCCAGGTTTTCCAGTATATTTGGCAAAGGGAGATTTAGTTTGGGTGGGTTTTGCCCTGGAATGTCCCTCTGCGATACTGCCTTGCAAATAAAATCATCAGTGTGTAACTGCTAGTATATTTGTTAAGTTCTGGTGGGTACTTGATTTAAGGATAGCATTCCATTGTATAGAGATACCATTTTATTCACCTCTTGATGGACATTTGGGTTATTTCCACTTTTTGGTAATTGCAAATTTATGTACAGGTTTTTGTATGAACATAAGATTTCATTTCTCTAAGGTAAATACCTACAAATGGAATTTCTGGATCATATGATTAAGTGTATGTTTAACTTTAAACTGCTACAGTTTTTGTGTGACCGGGTTTTCTTTTCTCAAAGGTGAATAACCAGCAGTGGAATTTCTGGATCATATGATTAAGTGTATGTTTAACTTTAAACAGCTACTATTTTTCAGAGTGGCTGTATCATTTTGCATTTCCATCAGCAATAACTGACAGTTCGAGTTGCTCTGTATCCTAGCCAGTACTTGATGGTGTATTTTTTTTTTTTAAGCCATTCTCATAGGTGTACAGTGGTATTTCATTGTGGCTTTAATTTGCATTTGTTAAAAGGCTAATGATGTTTTCATGTACTTAAATGCCCTCCTTCTATCCTCTTTGGTGAAGTATTGGGAGTCCTTTGGCCACTTCTAAATGGAGCTGTTTTATTACTGTGGAGTGTTTTTCAAGAGTCTTTAGATAAAGTAAATATAAGTCTTCTGTGGGATTGTATTTGCAAGTATTTTTTTCCCAGTCTGTGGCTTGTCTTTTCATCCCTTCAAGTGTCTTCCACAGAGAAAAAGGCTTTAATTTTGATGAAATCCAATTTTTCATTTTTTCTTCTTTTGTAGAGCATGCTTTTGGCAGCAGGTCTGAGAAGTCTCCCTATCTCTGGTCATGAAGATTGTCTTCTGTTTTCTTCTAGTGTTTGGTTTTATGTTTTACATTTAGATCTGTGATCCATTTTGGATTCTTATATAAAATGTGAGGTTTAAAATGTTTTTCATGCTAGCTTTTTCATCATTTGTTTGAAAAGACTGTCCTTTCTCCATTGAATTGCTTTTGCATATTTGTCATAAATTGACTGGCCATGTTTATGCGGGTCTGTTACTGTCCTCTCTCCTGTTCCCTTGATCTTTGTGTCATTCCCTTTGCCAATACCCTGTCTTGACTACTGTAGCTTGATATTCAACCTTAAGATAGTCTAACTCCTCCAACTTTGTCAAAATTGTTTTAGTTATTCTAGTTCTTTGGCCTTTCTACAAATTTTAGAATCAGTTTTAAAAAGGTGTGGTGGGATTTTTTTTTTTTTTTTTTTTTTTTTTTTACAATTGCATTAAATCTTTAGATCGTTACAGGGCCTGATGAGTATTTAAATGAGATTGCATGGGGTGGCTTGGGTAGCTAAGTGTGTGACTCTTGATTTCACTTGAGGTCATGATCTCACACAGTTTGATAGATGGAGCCCCACATCCAACTCTTGTGCTTGGAGCCTGCTTGGGATTCTCTCTCTGAAAATAAACTTAAAAAAAATTTTTTAAGGATATTGCTTGCTCTTAGGTGCTATATAACCTTTAATGACATAAGGCAGCCTCGTCCTTCATTAGCTGTGTGGTGATTATTCCAGAGTTAAAGCCCTGGGTTATGATTGATTATAGTAGTGTCTTCTGAAGTCTGGCAGTAAATGAGGTGTGGTCTACATAATAGTGGATAGGAATGGCTAGGAAAAGACAACCAGAACATTGAAGGGCTTGGGCAGGTCAGCCATCATCATTCACAACTTGATCTTTGTAGACCTCTTCCCCTGTTCATGCCCATGGTTCTCCTGGTACAGACTTTTAGTGGAAGAGTGGGGTGCCAAGGAATTGGCTGTTGCTTGTGTTGTCATCCTGTTTACTCCTTCCCATTAGAGACCTTCAGTCCCCTCCCCAGTTTCTTGATTGTCTTCAGAAAAAAGAAAAGCTCAGGCTTCCCAACTCCTAGTCTTTTAAATGTGTACATCCTTTCCTCCTTGACCATCATTTCATATTGTTTCATATCCTGTTCTTCTGTGGACCTTTGTGTCTCCATTGTCTTAATGACAGCCACAGACTCCTCCTATCTAACAGGCAAATGCTCAAATGTACTAATGAAATGTTTCCAAATATTGCACCCTCTCTGGTCTCTGAGGGGTCTTAACAGCTGAGGTGTTAGTGTTCTGCCTCCCTAGCCCCCGGGCATATACACAGCCCCTTGCCTCTTCTCTGGCCATTTCCCCTTTTCTTTGAGCAGCTGTGCTTTGCAGTGACTGCCAGTGTCCCTGCTTTTGTCTTCCTGTGATGACTTGGGGACACACACACACACACACACACATATCCCAATGTGAATGTGGATTGGTTGGAGGAGCCCCTGCTTGCACAGAGACCCAGAATAAGAAAACCTAGATTTCCGGTGATTTCTTCCATAGGACGTCATCTTATTGTGGCTCCTACGTAAGTCCTCTTCCCTCTTTAGCTTGATGCCAGGCCCTGGGCCAAGCACTTTATTTGCTTATGTTTTTGTCAGAAAACCTAGACTCTTAGATACTACTGCCCCCTCCCCCATTTTGCAAGTGAGAAGACTGGGACGCAGAGAACACAACCAGTCAGCGGCAGCTTCAGGACTGGAACTTGGTCATTGCCCCTCTGGAACCCATGTACACAGCCACTGTCCTTAGAGAACAGTCATCTCTCCTTGCCCACCCCCTGGAAGCACCTCCCTCTGCGCCAGCACACCCGCTTGCTGCCTGCCTGCCTGGGGACTGCAAACTCAAGTGTGAAGAAGGTCCCTGAAATTCACTCTGCCTCCTAGTCAGTCAACTGCTGACCATGTCGTTCTGAAGTAGTGGACTCGACTATCTTGGGGACACACTCTGGAACAGGGCAAGGACTAGATCTTGCTCTCCCAACACAGACCGTGGATTTTTGAGGGAGAGCAGGGCCCAAAGAAAGGCCTTTCACCCCTCCATACACAGCCACATTTCAGGTCACTTGGAGCCAGGCTTCCTATCTGATTTGAAGTGAGCCTAACTGATACACAAAGGAGGCAGGAAGGCCGGGGGAGAGGCCATGACCTGCCTTTCATTCATTCTGTGACCTCAGTCAAGTTACTTCCCTTCTTTGAGCTCAGCACTCTTTTGCCACAAAATAACTGGCCAACCTTATCCCTAAGGGTCAGTGGCCCCAGCAGTTCCAGCCCAAGGATAAGGCCACAGGAGGTGGTGGCACTGCAGTCCTACTTGTCAGACGGGCACAATGTGTCCAAATGTGCTTGTTTTTGTGGTTTATGGAAAAAAAATTTTTTATCAGGTCTGTGGTTTATGCAACTGATAGGGAGGTGGACAGGGCTAGCATGCTGGCCTGGTGACTGAGCCACAGGGGGTTGGGGGCTTGGAGGACTGGGGCTCCTTAGACCCTTGTCACTCAGAAGGTTCCATCTTGGTTTTGTCTAGCAACTGCTTCCTTCACAGGATGGTGGCAAGTGCACTTCTGAGATCTCCAAACACCCGCCTTCATGGAGGTCAGCAGGCTCTCTCACCTTGTTGTACCAATCCACATACACACCTGGCACTCGATGCCTAAAGAATGATGGATGATGGGCCTCATGGGCACTTGGATGGCAGTCAGTAGCTACATGGGTGGGTGGGTGAACTGGTTGCAGTTGTCTCCCATACCAAAGCACCTGGCGTGGGTATCCTGGAAGACTTAATTTCACAGACAGAGCTGCCAGAATTAGAGGCGCAGGAGGAGGAGGAGGCGTGAGGAGCAGAGGGGCGTGAGGAGCAGAGAGGGCCGAGAGGCCTGGGGACGTCATGAGCTTAGCCCAGCAAAGACAGCTGCTATTGCAGAGCCTAAGCCAGGTCTGGCCGTACCAGACCCACATCCTGCCTGTGGAGGAAGACGAAAATAGGCATTTTCCCAACCTTTCCTGCTTTTAACCTTGACACGCCAATGAAAACTGTACCCCCTCATTTGCCTTCACCATTTCTAATCACCCATCACCATTCCCCTCAGCATACGTACCTGGGCTCTGAGAGCAGGTGGCACAGTGGTAGTGCCTTTGAGACATCTTTTCTCACCCGTGCATCCCTGTGTGCCAAGTAATAAATAATCTTGCTGCACATGCACATCCAAGGAAAGGTGTAATGAGTCCTCAGCAAATTGTGTGCTTTCCTCTCTGCCGCTTACAAGGAACAGGATCCATCCCTATGGCTATCTTGAGACTTTTGCTCATTGCTAAATTGCTTAAAGATTTTGGTGTGAGCAGTAGGAGGGCTCTTCTGGCATCGTCTGATACCTCCTGGGAGACTGGCTGCCTTCTGTTGGTCTAGATTCTCAAGATTGGGCAAGGGCAGCTGAGCACAGACTACAGGCTTCCTGCCTCTGGCAAAGCCACCATCTCTGCTGAGGGCACTTCCTGGGAGCTCCAGTGGCCATGGTAGTCTCAGTGGTTGAGGAGCAGTCCTGGATGTCCATCAGTGATGTGGGCTGTGAGGCCAGGGGGCAGCCTCCTAGTTGCTGGAGTGTTAAAAGGCCCAGACATGAGAACTCTCTGGGACACCCCAGTCTTTTTGTTTGCTTCTCCTTATGAGCTCTCCCAGGTTAGGACTGTTTACAGATGCACACACAAAAAGGGAGGGCCTAATAAGACTGTATCACCAATTCAAAGCGCTTGATTAATCATTTAAAATGTCTGGGCTGTGCCAAGTGAAGGTTTCAGATTCCAGGACAGGGGTGATTGAGGAATTGGGAGCCTTTAGCTGAGAAGGCCTCTGCTCAAATTTCTTGCAGGTCTTCTCTGCCATGGCCCTTCTGCCTGGCCCTCCACATGCCCACTGCTGCCCAGAAGTAGGTTTCTGAGTAGCACGTGAATGGCCCCACGAGGCTTGTACAATACAGTAGTCCCAAACTTGGGACTGCTGGTTGGCGAGTCTGGTGACTCTGGAAAAGACCCCAGGGCTTGGTGGGCAAGTTGTTGGACATGGGGGGCTGCAGGCATGCTTCCAGGTGTCTTCCATCTGTCTTCAACTGCTTTCGGCACCGAGTCAAGAAAGGTTGGTGGGAGACTTTCCTAGAAGCTACTCAGCTCCTTCCAAAGACACCCTGCACCCAAGACTAACCTAGGCCGTTCTGATGTATTCTGGGTCTTGGGGTCACACCTGTGTGCATGTACACCCCTCCCTGCACATTCCACCAACCCCCTTCACTACCATCAAGCACACAGCACTTCTGGACTTGGATTCAGGTGGCAAAGCTCTGAGTAGCTGCTCCTCATTGAGGGTCATTGCCAAAGGGCTATCGGGGAGTAAGAGAAGCTGGTGAGGGGAACCCACCCCTAGGGCTAGGGAGGAGGTAGGAGTTTGGTGGCATTGGCAGGGAGATACCAAATGCAAGTGGGGAGGGTTGGCCTTTTAGCTGAGGTGAATATAAGCCAGTCCATAAGGCCCTGCCTGCATCCGTCAGAAAAAGGTAGAGCCCAGCCCCTGGCCCCAGGCTGGCCCCAGGGCAGGCATATGATCTGTAAGCAGCAGCTCAATCTGAGCGGCACCTACAGGCACCAGAACCTGCCTCCCAACCTGAGCAGACTGCTGAACTGCCTGGAAGGGCAATGTTCCAGTTGGTCCAGGAGTTGCAGAGATGGTACAGTTTCTCTGTACTGTTCCTCCAGCTTCCTCTAATGTTTAACATCTTGTGTAACCATGGTGCTGCCCCCTTTTTATACCCTGCTTGCCAGGAGAGGCCAGTTGCCAGGGGGGTATGAACACCTGTGTTGGAATCATCTTTGACACAGCTCCTGCCTGGTGACTGGCACTGTCAGTGATGCTTCAGTGCACACAAGTCCCCTGGCTTCAAGTACCTAGGGAGTTGGGCAGAGTGGGCTGCACACTAGCTGGCCAGTCATCCAGGGCAGTGTAGGAGCTCCCGGGCAGATGGATCCACTGAGGGGCAGAGTAGCGGAAGAGCAGTAAGGCCCCCTGGGTGGGGTGGGGTGGTCCTGGGGCTGACTGGGCCATGCTGCTCAGTGCAGCAGGCAGCCTCTGGACATGCAGGACCTCACACCCGCCATGTAGGTAGGGCATCTAGGAAGATAAAGTTGTATGCCATTCCTGGACCACATGGGGGAGGGGTGCCGGGAGGAACTGTGAGGCCTCAAGGGCTTTCTCCTGGGCCACTCCAACCTCCAGACCTACTCTCCACACCCTCTTCCTCCCCCTACTTTTCCAATAGTTTGGGGTCAGAGGTTCTGTCATCAGCTAACGGCAAAGAGAAGGTCAAAAGGGCTTTGGAAGACTTGGTAATCCAGGGAATAACTGACAGGGATTCTAACGTATGCACCAGCACCAACTGCCCCACCTGAGGTTGACACAGCCCTTTGGTTTGAAGTGTTCTGTCCTGTAGCCAGATTGATTTCTTCCCTCTATAAACACTGTGAGTATTGCCCCAGGTTTTGGAGCTTGTCATATGAAAGGAGGCTTGGCAAGGACAAACTTGACTAAACTGAAGGAGAAAGGTGTTAGAGGAAGCAAGTCCAGGACATTTATTTCCCTGATGAAGCTCTCTGGTAAAACAGGAGTAGGCACAGGGCCAAGGAAAAGCAGTGAGGAAGACAGGTGTCCCGATACCTGTATCACAGGTTTGTGAACACTGAGTGGTGTTCTGTACTGTGTACAGAAGGCCCTTGGCACAGGTCCCAGCACAATTGTGATCTCAATAAATGGTAGTTTAAGAGAGGCTGCAGGACCTCTCACATGGCAACTGAGCTGGGTCTCAGGACTGCATTAAGCAGACTGGTTGTAAAACTGGCAGGGGAGAGGGTCCTTCTGTCCCCAGGCAGCAGAGCCAGCCCTCCAGCAGGGACAATAAATGGTAAGGAATTATTCCAGGGTGTCTGCACCTAGTTGTGTTGTTTCCCTGTCGGAAGCTGCCCACTGCAGGATCAGGGGAGGCCGGGGACTTGGGTCAGGTCATCTAGGCAGACAGCAGGTGAAAGCCGTTGCCTAGGACTTTCCTGCCGAGGTGACCCCCAGGTCCGGACTGCCCAGGCCTTTCATGGGTGGGGTGGGCTCTGACTGGTGTGAAGACCGTCCTCGAGCCCATTCAGTCCTGTGCTTATCCTGGCTTGCCAGAGGCCTGGGTTCAGACCCTGTCCCTGCCTCAGGTGATAATGTGTGCTTGAACAAGAGACTTTTCTAAGCCTTGTGTTTCTTACCGGTGAAATAGGAATGATGGTATTATCTATAGTCAGGCACTACTGTTAAGACTAAATCAGGTAATGCACCTTATAAATGCGCTGTCTTCTCTTTCACTAGGCTTTCCCGGGGGCTGGGTGTTGTCTGCCAGACCTTAGAACAGTGTTGCTTGTGTTGCTGAGCCAGGTCAGATGAAAGCAGCTGACCTGAAAGTTGTGCCACAGGAGAAAGAGAGGCCTGTGGATGGCACCGCCTCAATGGACAGCTTGGAAAAGCTCAGTACTGGGGCTCCTGGGTGGCTCAGTCAGTTATGCATCTGACTCTTGATTTCAGTTCAGGTCACGATCTCATGGTCTGGGAGTTAGAGCCCCGCATCCAGCTCTGTGCTACCAGCTTGGGATTCTCTCTCCCTCTCTCTCAAAATAAACAACCATTAAAAAAAAACAAAACAAAAAAAACTCACTACTGACCTGGAGTATTGTAGCTGCTATGCCAGGCTCCAAAGAGAGGACTGGCCAAGAGAGGAGGCATAAAAATAGATAAACAAAAATAGAACTGAAAGAAGACTGCCGAAGGACCAACTTAATTTGTAAGATTCATTAACTTTGAAAAAGTTTAAAATCCTCACTGCTTATAAATGAGTTTCGCGGTGGCTGCGGTTTTGAGATTTTCCTACAAGTGGCCACAGATCCTCTGAGGCCAAGGCTGACCATCAGCCATCTTAAGCATGTGCTTACAGGAAGAGAGTGTGATTTCGGCTACAAGTCTGCGGACTGGTAAAGGGTCGTTGGGGTCCTTCAAGACCTGTAAGTTTGTTTAGCATGCAAATTTCTTAATAGAGCACTGAGCCCTGACAGGGCTCAGATTTCCAACCCCATTCTGAGAAAATCCCTCACACTTGACCAGGTCTTTACCCCTACCTCCTCCTGCTCTGTGTGAAAGTTAAGAGGCTGGGGGACATTCTGATAGCACTGCCCAGGTTTGAGAGATGAGGATTCTGGGTTATTCTTTTAAGGCCTGCAGTTCCTTTTTAGGTGATTTTTTGGGGAAATGGCGTAGCCATATCTTAGGCACAGGACATAGTGCTGCCTGGTTTATAAACCGAGCAGGGTTAGCCAACCCTGGCTGGACAGTAATGGACACTTCTTCTTGCTCTGGCTGCCTTGCTGTGAGGCCACTTTGTTGGTTCCCTAGTACCTGTCCCTATGGGGATAAAAGTCTTTATGAAGAGGAGACAAAGTAGCTGAGGAACTAAGCCACCCTTCCTCCAGTCATCTGGTCTGGTCAGCACTGGCTCTGTAGGGCTTGTGCCAGTTCAGTCTCACCCTCTCTCTACTTCCCCTCCAGTGTATGTGGTGGAAGACCAAAGACGGGATGACCTGGGCCCATCCACCTGCCTCACAGCCTGCTGGACTGCACTCTGTTGCTGCTGTCTCTGGGACATGCTCACTTGACCTGACCAGCCCTCCGGTCCTGCCAGCTCTGCCACAGCCTTCAACAGGTGTGCCTGCCCCATCTCTTCTGATTGCTGAAATAAATGAATGACTAGCTCTGCACAGACATTTCTACCTTCAACACAGTGGGATTCTAGATTATTAGCAGGGGTTGCACTGCTGTTTAATTCAGTGACTATCTTTTTAATGTTCAAAATGCATTTCTTATTGGCCTTTCACAAATGTGCTAAATGACTTTTATTTTTTTGGCCAAAGGCTTAGTTATAAAATATATATTTATAATTTTAAAATTATACGTTCAAGGTAGTGACATGATGTAATCACACTGAATGATTTCTCTGCTAACACCCTGTATGTTTCAATAAATTGGTCTAAACCTCAACCATCTGAATTATTCCAGACAGGATACAAGCCCTGGGTTTGTACCCCAGGAGGGGTCTATTTGCCTTTTTATTCCACTGTGGGTAGGTGCTATTAGGAAGGCAGGTTCTCACCAGGCTAGCATTTTCTCCCTGGTCCTGCTCAAGAGATAAGCTCACCAAACTGTTATGTGCTTGTACCCAGAGCCTAGGAAAAGGACCTCTCGGTAACTATGGGCTGCTCCATAGGCCTTCTTTTCTGCTGTCACACGCCTCCCTCTACATACACACACCCACCTCAGCTTTGGCCACAGGGTGGCGCTGAGCTGCCATAACAGCAAGTCAATATCCGTCAGCTGGCCCTGAGAGGCTACAGCTGACAGATCTCGGCCTGCCCACCTGCACTCTGAAGCAGTGGCAGTGAGCTGCTCATAAATATTTAACTACCAGTTGTCTTTAAAACAAAACCATATTTTGTCCATCACCTGATTACTGTGGAGTAAATGATCCCACAATAGCTGATTTCAAGCTACCAACTTGATGTGGAGTTGGGAAGAAAAGCGCAGGAATGCACCAATTTCCATCATCCAGATGCGATAGACTGTTAACCTCAAAAACAGATAATGGCCAGATTTAGTAATTAGGAAGGGACAAGTCTGAATATTTATTACCCTTGTTTTAAATAGGATTACATATTTACATAACTTGATTTTTAATAATTGGCTCTCCAGAGCCAGTACAAGCCAGCTCCAGCACACCACTGCCCCTAAGCCTCTAGGAGGCCTTAGGATTGTACTGTCCACCGGAAGACAGCCTGACTGCATTTTCGTATGGAACATGTGGGAGGAAACAGGGAAGGAATCTTTAGGCAGAATGCCACCAAGGTTCACTTAAATTCAGTTATACCCTGGTCTCCCTTCTTCCTGATCTGCATGGAAGCTCAGAAGTAGGATTTACTCAAAGGAACAGAAAGGAAAAAAAAGAACCAGGAAAGGCTTCAATGTGAAAGGAACAGAGCCAATGCTCTGGAGGGGACAGGTCAGGGAGGAGCTGAGGTTGAAAGCCTCTGGCCCTCAGTTCTCAAGAAAGGCAGACTTAGAGTGGGTGGGGGGAACAGATGCCTTTTATTGGTCTAACCAGCATAACTAGTAGGTTTGGGCAGAGCTCCCCTATCTGTCCTGGCCCCCATCTTTACTGGGTGTTCGTGACTCACCCCAGGGGAGAAGAATGTCGGGCAGGGGTGGCAGGCAGAGCCAGGATCGAAAAGGGGATCAGGGTGAAGTAGAAAACACAGGGTTACCAGATCACTCAAATACAAAGTCCATCAGGGCAGAAGAGAGGATGTTTCCCCACATGGGCCCCTCTGCCCTTGCCAGGAAGGGGGCAGGAAGCTTTGACTAGAGGTTTCCTACTGTGCCCTTCGTGCCATCAGCATCTCCCGGATGTTGTCCTCAGCTTCCTTCACACTCCGCTCCAGGTAGGATTTTTTCTGCTGCAGTATGACAAAGAAACCAGGGTTAGGGGGTATGGGCCAGGCTGGCAGATGCAGCTTTTCTGCCCAATGGTAATGGCTTCTCCTCTGTGAACAGTGACTTCCACTAGCATGTTGTCTCCTGGGGGCCTGGTACAAACACACCTGCCCAGAGTGCTCCCCTCATCCTGCCCACAGACATGAGGGAGGGAGGGGGAAGTTATTTGGTGCAGGAAGCAGAAATGCTCAGTGGAAGGCAGCTGCACTCTTCCCCCAGAAGGAAGTGAACTCAAAACAGGCGTCTCAGTACATGAAGTTATACCAGACAGACAAAGGCCAGGAAATTCCAGGACAAAGCTCCGGCCGCATAACAGACTCTCTCTCAAGGTTTTCCACAGCCCAGGCCAGGCGCCTGTAGCTGCCACTGCTGCAGAATGGACTGGGCACCCTCCGTTCTGTCCAGTCAGAGGGCAGGCTGCACGAGTGCTAAGAAGTTGTATCACACGTCTCATCGAGGCAGATGAGTCAGGATGAAATCTGCTTTTCTAATGAAACCGCTGCCTGCCAGGAATCCAGGACAGTGACACACTGAGTAAAACAGACCTTTTGGATGTTCACCTCCCTACCCCATCTGGGTCCTAAATTAAAAATCTCAACTTAGACAAAGAACTTAAACTACTTTCAGGAGCCACATCTGGGCCAGGATTACAAAAGATTAGTCAAAGGAAATGATGTCTGTACATTATTTGCCCTGTGGTCACCCCAAAAATATGGTGGCTTCACCACTGGTCCCTCCCCTGGGGACATACTTGTGGTTGCATTCTCACTTGACATGAAATGAGGCTCCCTTTTTCAGAAATACTCAAAATAATCCCCTAAGGGTGCATGTGACTAAGCCACACTGGAGTCAGTAATGCAAAGCCCTGACCCAGACAGCTTAGATGCATCCAGTGCCCTTCTCTCATTCACCCCTACACCCTAGCAGCTGTGGATTCACTTTGACCGTTCAAGTGCCCATATGACCTGGGAAAGACTGAGCCAGAGAACAAGTCAGCAGCCTGGCCTGACAGGCCTTCTTTGGGAACTGATGCCCAACCAAACCACCAAGGCAGGAAAATCAAAATGAAGGCCTCTGGGGCTTGAGGCCTTCACCATTAAAATCTCTGATGCCCCTCTACATATCCTTCTAACTTCTCCCACTCTCTGTCCAGATATTTATTAAATGCAACAGGGGACTTTTTCCTATAGGTTCCAATGCTGTGGCATCTTTATCAGTTCTTATCTGAGCCTCTAATTCCCGTCTGGCTTCTCCTAACTTGAAATCTCCTGAAGGCTAGAAAGAGCCATATCTCTTTACTCCTCTCTCATTTGTCCAACTTGCACACCATTCATTCCTTACCAAACAACAGGAGCTCCATAAAACTCACAGTGGCCACAGATGTATGCTGGTGCTGAGGAATTTATTATCAGTGTGATATCAGAATGGGAACTCAAAGTTCCTTTGATAAACAATCCCTAGACTTTACATGTGGTGACTTAAAGAGGGAAATACTAATAACTCCTGACACACCACTGAAGAATGTACACGTACTGGGTGTTGCACAGAAGGGGAGCAGGAGCTAAATAGTGAGGGCCATGTACCATCTGGGCACCTTCCCAGCCCTGTGGAAATCTAAGGAAAAGGCCAGTGGGGCAAGTGGGGTTGTGCTCCCACAGCATCAGCTGATGCCCAGGGACCTATCAGGTCTGCTGCATTCTATCTCCGTCAACTCGCTGCCCAGCTGGCAAAACTAAACTTGGAACATCAGCCAGAACTTTTCTACCTAAAAGGACTCTGGACAAATTCAGGTTAAAATTCTTATCTTTAAAATTCATCATTCTATGTCTCTTCCTTCTATCTTCCACTTACAGTTTTATGATTTTTTTTCAGGATTTTTACCACTTTATAACCTAAAGTCTTCAAGTTTCAAAAAAATAACGCAAAATAAACTTGTCTATGTTGAAATCTTTAATTACTTAAATAAACTTTTTGCACATCAAATTTTTTATTTCGGGGGCACCTGGGTGGCTCAGTCTGTTAAGTGTCTGACTCTTGGTTTCGGCTCAGGTCACGATCTCATGGCTCGTAGGATCAAGGCCCATGAGGATCCTACGGGATCCTGATCCTAGGATCAGGATCGGGTTGTGCACTGACAGCAAGAGCCTGCTAGGGTCTCGGTGTTTCTCTCTCTCTCTCTCTCTGCCCCTCCCCTGCTCATGCTCATGCTCACTCGCTCGCTTGCTCTCTCAAAATAAAACTTTTTTAAGAATTTAAAAAATAAATGCAATTTTTATTTCATCCTACCAGATGGGTCATTCCTAACACAGAGGGAACTGTTTTCTTTTTCAGTAGTTTCTGTCTCATCCTTAAAGACACCTAAGCCAAGAAGACCTTCACAATCAAACCTCAATCAGAGTATGTGATGTGTGTTGAATTCTGTCTCACAAAAAGATACATTAAAGTCCTAACCCCCAGGACCCATGGATGTGGCCTTATTTGGAAAGAGGGTCTTTGCAGGGGTAACCACATTAAAATGAGGTCATACTGAATTAGGGTGGGCCCTAAATCCAATAATTAGTGTCCTTATAAGGCCACATGAAGACAAAAGGGACACAGACAGAATGCCATCCCTTGATGGAGGCAGAAAGGGAAGGATGTATCTATAACCCAAGGAAGGCCAAGAAGGGTCGGCAACAGAAGCTATGAAGAGGAAGGAAGGATTCTTCTCCAGAGGCTTCAGAAGGAGGGTGACCCCACACCACCTTGCTTTTGGACTTCTAGCTTCCAGAACTTGTGAGAGAATAATTTTCTATTGTTCTAAACCACTCAGTTTATGGGGCGCCTGGGTGGCTCAGTCAGTTAAGCCTGTGACTCTTAGTTTAGGCTCAGATCATGATCTCATGGTTTGTGGGTTCAGGCCCTGCACTGGGCTCTGTGCTGACAGTGCAGAGCCTGCTTTGAATTTGCTATCTGTTCCTCCCCACTCATGTGCACACTCACTCTCTAAATAAATAAACTTTAAAAAATAAACCATCCAGTTTGTAGTAATTTGTGAAGAAGCCCCAGGAAACCATGAAATGAGGGATGCCCCAGAGAACAAGTCTACCCAAAGTTCTTATGTACTCACACCTTCTGACCACACTGAATCATAGAGGCCTGGGTAAGAATTTCTAAAAGTATGTCGGGACCTGTACTTCTCCCAAAAAAATTGTGGTAGAAATGATCCAAATAAAAATGAGACAGAAAGGATGCAAAACCTTAAGGAAACTGATTAAGTCAAAAATTTTTCTTTCTTAAATTTCTACACCTTCTTCCTAAAACTCACCAAACCAGAAATTTTGTGGACCCCAGTCTCCCCCACTTCTATAGATGACAACTCCGTTCTTGCAAATGCTCAAAACCTTTGGTGTCACCTTTGAATCTTCCTTCTTTCACATCTGACATCAACCAACAAATCCTATGAGCACTATCTCAAAATGTGTCCATAATCTGACCTTAATAAATAACCTCCTAAGTGGTCTCCCAAGTTGATTTTGAGAGAGAGTGTGCACGACCATACACGCGTGAGCAGGGAAGGGACGGGGGGGCGGGGGTGGGGGGTGCGGATCTTAAGCAGACTCCACGCTCAGCTCGGAGCCCAGTGTGGGGTCCGATCTCATAAACCACAAGATCATGACCTAAACCTAAATCAAGAGTTAACTATGCCCCCCTTCTGCCTTCTGATCCTCTTCAGTTTCTTCACACAGTGCTGAGTCCTCTTTTAATGCTCCAATGGCTTCCTATTTCAAAGTAGAAGGCAAAGCCCTTTTGAAAAGCCATGTTTAGACTTGTTCTCAGCAGACTGACCTCAACTCCCTCTCACCCACTCAGCTCCAGCAACACTGGCCTCCACCTCCGACTATGCACTGCCCCTCCAACCCACCACCATGCTCCTGCTTGGCTTTTGCCCTTTGGCTCCGTTAGGAACACTCTTCTCCAAATATCCACAGCACTTGCTCACTTACTTCCTTCAGCCCTTTCTCAAATGCTTCTTGCTGTGATTACACAGGAGCTCCACGCTCCCTATTCTCACCCTGATTTGCATGCATAGCCTGTTACCACTGGAAGAAGCAGTATTTGTGGGTCTTCCCTTACAAGAAAGGAATGTCCATGATCATGGGCAAGACTCTGTTCTGTTCACTGCTATAATCCCAGTGTCTAGAAAAATGGCTGCTACAAGACAGGAACTCAATACTTGTTGAAAAAAGTACATTTATTATCGGAAATGAGTACTTACTGATTTACTTATATACAAACTGCTGCTTTGTAGTTCTCCCTCACAACTTGGAATGAGGATCACCAACAGAGCAAGCACAGGTAAAAACTGACCATCTCCTTCAAGATGGTTTTCAGTTTGGGGCACTGCCTTCTAACCTCTGCCCCTAGGTATACATAGGTCTAAAACTCAACCCTCCCTGATGTCCATGAGAAAATCAAAGGCTTGGCTTCCATAAACAGAACAGGTCCTAAGGTTCAGGCCCCTTGATCAAATCAACCTGTGAAACTGTGAAACAAGCTATCCCAATTTCCCATGTCCTGGAGTTGGAAATCCTTGAGAAAATGCTCTGAGACTGGCCTGGGCTGCCAGGAGCTCCAGGGGAATTATGACTGCTGTGTAAACTTCCGGAGGCCTTTTAAACCCACACCTTCCAGCAGGAGTCCCAGGAACGCATCTGCTGCAGCATTTTTGTGTGTTGCTGAGCAATCTCCCTCAGAACCTTTACCCTAGGAAACTCTCTAGTGGAATCAAACCACAGAGCCCTGGATGCAGCGACATTCTTGTGGGCCTTGTTCTAGAGTGAAATTCTGAGATTTCCTGTGGGGCTCAGCATGGCCAGGGAAATGACACTGCTTGAGGTACTACTCATCAGCCTGAGGCTCTCCTTTCTGGGAGTCAGGCTGAGGGGCTAGTGTTTTAGTCACATCCTCCCATGAAAGAAAGAGGCTCAAGTCTCTAGAACTTTTCTGACCTCACAGAATCTCTCAGAGAGACTCCTGAAGTAATTCAGCTTCTGATGCTTTATCTCTATACTTTTTTCCTCAGAACTTTTGTCCCCCCCCCCCTTCTCTTTTTCCTATTTGTCATTTCTTAGGGCATAGAAAGTAGTTTTCCCCTCTCATCCTCTATTTCCCCATTTGTAAAATGATTTGGACAGTATCAGTATCTGCACTCGCCCATCATTATTCTTTAGTCACAAAACGTTTTCTTCAAATGACCTCTTAAGACAAAACAACACAGGTAAAACAGAGCTGGGGGAAGAATAGGGGGTTATGGTGGATAAAAGCAGACCTTCTAGCTTGTCCCCAGACTCCAATCCAGTACAGGATCAGTAGAAAGGGCCATCTTGATCCCCCCCTCCCACCCCTGATGTTCTAGGGAATCTGTGTTCAGAGACCTTCTGCTCTGAATCCCATGTTTCAGATCCTGAATTTGACATACCCTGGCCAAACACTTCTCCCTTATGTTGAATCCACAGCTTCCAGCTTGTGCAGACCATTGCTAACTTCAAGCTCTACTGTTAAACTAAAAGGGTGAAGCAAAGGCTACCTTCTCACTGTTGTTCCCATGACTTCTAAATTAAAAACCCAGAGCCTGACTCTCATGTTCTATCAGTGTGCAGAACTCTAAAACAGCCAGAGGGTACCAGCTGCCCACACAGGGGAAGTTTAGCAAGAGGCCAAAAATTCACCAAAGACTGAGAAGGCATGTCTTAGCAGATGGGGGAGTACACTGTGATGAAGGCAGAGAAACAAAAGGAGGAAGAGAAAATAAGAAAGGCAACGTGGAGGCACAATCAGAGAAGTCAGGAAGGGAAATGAGACAGAGACAGATGGGCAGGGCTACAGCAAGCAGAAGCAGGGCAGAGCTCTGAAAGTGCAAGTGAATGGGTAAAGAGCACTCACCAGAAGCAGGCCAGACAGGCCAAGTCTGACCGGCAACCGAAAGCTAAGAGACAACTAACTGGTCCACAGACACGAGGCTATTTGTGAACTCATGAGGGTGCATTTACTTTACCATCAAGGATACAACTAGGCTATAAGGGACCTTCTGAACTAGACTTTGAGACCAGCTCAAAGATGAGAAAGTAATTGTAGGCATGGAGCAGAATATAAGAGAAATCTAAGAAACAGTCACTGTCTCTGTGTCTTTTAGAAACAGCTTTCAAAACCTCTTTCAAAGGTTCCTCTGCTAAAAGACTTGTTTCAGCTGAGCACTGACCTTGTTTTTCTCCCAGGTGTTCTCTTAACCTGCAAAGAGATTCTGACACTGCTACTGAACGGGGTCAGACTCCCAAATCCTACCTATAATCACATGCTCAATCTGCCCAAGTCAAACCTCTACGTTACTCAACACCTTATGGCAGAAATACAATGGGGGTGGGAGTAAGGTTTATTCTTTCCTTCAAACAACAGTGGTTGGCCCCTAGGTCTCCCTGGACTTTAGGTGATCTCTACCAGTGTTGCCCTCCCTAACACATCAGCTTCAATTAAGTCCCAGAGAAGGCCAAGCCCATCAGACAACCCAGGAAAGAAAGTAGAAACTCCTAGGTAAACAGAGCCAGGGGGCAACTATTCCAGTGCACATGGTGCTGATGAGGCCACATTCAAAGAATCATTACATTTTGGGGCATCAAACTTAAAAGGGATGAGACATGCCAGTAAATCATGTCAAGTGGCTCAGAAAAGATTAAGAGGAGAAAGAACCTGCCCATGGCCTTAAACATCTAAAGCAATGGCTCTTAAAATGTGGTCCCTGGAATTTTTCCAGCATCAGCAACTCCTGAGAACCTGTTAGAAATGCACAATCTCAGGCCCCACCCAAGACCCACTGAATCAGAAATTCTAGGGATGGAGCCCAGCAATCTGTGTTTTCACTGCTCTCCAGGTGATTCTGAGGCACTTTGAAGTTTGAGAACCACTGTTCCAAAGTGAGTCAGCAGAGGGCCAAAGATACAGTATCTCAGGCTCTGTGAGGATGTTTCTGTCACAACCACTCAACTCTGCCGTCACAGCATAAAAGCTGCCACAGACAATGTGTATACTAAGGAGTGCACCGAAAATGAACAATAGCTATGTTCTAAACACACAAACACAAGCAGCAACGTGGGTCTGGCTAGCCAGGCTACAGTCTGTCAACTCTGTTCTTAAAAAATAGTCTTAAAAGAACTGAATCCAGCAGGTAGAGATTTCAGAGATTTTTAACTTTCAAGAAAAGCTGATAAAAGCCCAAATGTCCAACCATCCATCCTTCTGATTCATTCATTTACTCATTCAACCCAATGCCAAACCCTATCTCTCTTTTCCTCCCAAACTCTGGTCCTTGAAATTTGTGGCAGCATGCCTTACCATCCTCCCGTAACTCCTTGTTGCCGGAGTCTCCAAGATACTGGGTACTGTCCCTCATTCGCTGATGGCTCACGGTCTTTCCATCCACCACTGCTGCACCACTCAAAGTGACTCCAACAAAAATGTAGATGATCCATTCAATACCATGCTCTCCCCTGCCCTCACAGTCTTTACTTCACTCCACCTCAGCCACCCACCGCACAGTCATACGCTCGAGACCACATCAACACCACTAACTGCGCCACCTCAAAATTTCACTTTTACCACTGCTACTTCATATTTTTCCAAGTCACTCTGATAACTCTCAACTCTAGCATGTCTTCAACCTCATCCCGATGACAAGGTTTTCATTACATATTACGCTTCCATGGCCTTTTCCCTCTTACTCAGCTAAGCTTCCACAGTGCACCATTTATATTTAACCCCTTATAAATACTTTTTCTCCTCCGCTCTGCTCTCCCTCTGTTGCACTTGCCTGGCAAAATGCCAACCCAAGTTAAACCCATCTGCCTACTCCATGCTTATACCTAAATGCTGCTAGAGAAGAACACTTAAATGTGCTGGTTTCACTTTAAATTCAGGACCATGAATCTCAAATGGGCACAACACTGACCCAGTATTCTGTTAAACTAAGTTCACTTGTGTGCTCTCCAAAATAGCTACTCCACACTTTTATCTTGTTTCCTCAAATCTCCTATACTACCTCCTCCCTGCCCCCTCCTTTCCAAGTCACTGAGAAAATACAAGCAATCTGAGGAGAATTCTCTCTTCTTCCCACTACCACATCTTCCACCTGACCCACACCGATACATATACTCTCTTCTTTCCCTGTTGTTAAAATGGATAGTGTCCCTGCTTCTATCAAAACGCAACCCTTCCACTTGGGTGTTGGTTCCATCTCTACTCACCTCAAAACCTTCACTGCTGCAATCAGCCTTTTTCCTCCTTTCTAATTTTCCATTTCCCTTTCTCTGAAAGATCTTTATTGTTGAAGCAAATCAATTTAATTTTTTTTTTTAATGTTTGTTTTTGAGAAAGAGCAGACGACCAGGGGAGGAGCAGAAAGAGGGAGATAGAGAATCAGAAGCAGGCTCTGCGCTTTAGTGTAAAGCCGGACGTGGGGCTCAAACCCACAAACCTACAAGATCATGGCCTGAGTCAAAGTCAGAAGCTTAACCAACTAAGCCACCCAGTGGCAGATGATTTAAGACAAATCACTTTAAAAACCCTTTCTTGTCCTCACATTCCCTGTAGGTACTGTCCCCTTTCTTTCCTTCCCTTCTTAGCAAAATTTCTTGAATTAATTGTTTTTAGTAGCTCCCCACTTTCTTACCTCCCATATGCTCCCCAGATATCTCCAATTACTATTGGGGTTATTTTTTATAGAGCAGAGGAATCTGTTACAATCTTCTTGTAACTCTGTGACTCTGTGGGCCTAATACTCTACAAGTCTTCCAAATGAGCAAATAAAATACGTTTTACTATTTCAGTTTATCTTATTTTGTCCTAGTTTTACAAAACCAAGAGAATCCAACTCACAGTGTTTACAGTGGAGTTTGGCCTGTAGGCATGATAAAGGGGTAGGTGGAAAAGGGTGCGCCCTCTCAGAGAGGAAGTAAGGGCAACTCCTTGCATTCTTGGACGTGGAGGTGCACCTGACTCAACTGTCAGGGCAAGACTAGCAGTGAGATATGTGAGCAAACACCTGAAGTCACTTCAGCACTACCTCTTTGCTCCAAGCAAATCACTAATTTCAGTTTCCTTACAATTCAACAAAAAGATGGACCCAATTAAAAAATGGGCAAAGGACTTGAACAGACATTTCTTCAAAAAAAATATGGGGGGGGAGGGGCGCCTGGGTGGCTCAGTCAGTTGGGCGTCCGACTTCGGCTCAGGTCATGATCTCACAGTTGGTGGGTTCAAGCCCCGTGTCAGGCTCTGTGCTGACAGCTCAGAGCTTGAAGCCTCCTTCAAATTCTCTGTCTCCTCCTCTCTCTGCCCCTCCCATGCTCATGCTCTTACTCTGTCTCTCAATAATAAATAAACGTAAAAAAAAAAAAATTAAAAAAAAAAAAGATATATGAGGAGCACCTGGGTGGCTCAGTTGGTTAAGCGTCCGACCTCAGCTCGGGTCATGATCTGGCAGTTCGTGAGTTCAAGCCCCGCATCGGGCTCTGTGCTGACAGCTCAGAACCTGGAGCCTGCTTCGGATTCTGTGTCTCACTCTCTCTCTCTCTGCCCCTCCCCTGCTCATGCTCTGTCTCTCTCTGTCTCAAAAATAAATAAAACATTAAAAAAAAAAAAAAAAGATATATGAATGACCAATAAGCACATGAAGAGATATTCAACCTCATCAGTCCTTAGGAAAATGCAAGTAAAAACCACAATGAGATACCAATTTTAATGTTTTATGGGGGGGGGGGGGGGGGCAGAGAGAGAGGGAGACACAGAATCTGAAGCAGACTCCAGGCTCTGAACTGTCAGCACAGAGCCTGATGTGGGGTTCGAACTCACAAACTGTGAGATCATGACCTAAGCAGAAATCAGATGCTTAACCAACTGAGCCACCCAGGCACCCCAATGAGATACCACTTTACACCTACTAGGATAACTCTAATCAAAACCAGAAAACAGATGCTGGCAAAGATGTAGAGATATTAGAACTCGCATATACTGCTGGTGGGAATGTAAAATGATGCAGTGGCTGTAGGAAACAGTCTGGCAGTTTCTTAAGAAGTTAAAAGATAAAACTGCCACATGACCTAGCAATTCCACTCCTAGGCATGTACTCAAGAGAAATGAAAACAGGTATTCAAACAAAAATATTCACAATAGCCCAAAACTGGAAACAACCCAAGGGCCCATCAGTTGAAAAAATGTGACACCCATACAAGGGAATACTGTGCAGTCGTCAAAAGGAATGAAGATGTGAACCTTGAAAACATGGAGTGGCGGCACCTGGGTGGCTCAGTCAGTTAACCGTTCGAGTCTTGATTTTGGCTCAGGTCATGATCTCCTCATGATCTCACCGTTGTGGGTTCAAGCACCGCCTAAGGCCCTGCACTGACAGTGCCAAGCCTGCTTGGGATTTTCTCTCTCTCTCTCTCTGTCCCTCCCTGGCTCGTGCTTTCTCTCTCTAAATAAATAAATAAACAAGAAAGAAAAAAAAGGGGCACCTGAGTGACTCAGTCGGTTGAGCTTCTGACTTCAGCTCAAGTCATGATCTCACGGTCCATGAGTTCGAGCCCTGCGTTGGGCTCTGTGCTGACAGCTCGGAGCCTGGAGCCTGCTTCATATTCTGTGTTTCCCCCTCTCTCTGACCCTCCCCCGTTCACACTCTGTCTCTCTCTGTCTCAAATAAACAAACATTTTAAAAAAAGAAAAGAGAAGAAAGAAAAGATCGAGCTAAGGGGGAAAAGGCAAATACTGAAAGCCACATGCTGTGTGATCCATTTATATGAACATCCAGAATAGGCAAATCTATACAGACAGACAACAGATTAAACTCCCCAAGTGCTGAGGGAGACGGGAAAAGGACGACTACTTAATGGATAAGAGGTTTCTTTTGGAGGTGATGAAAATGTTCTAGAATCAGACAGTGGGCATGGTTGCACAACACTGTGCATTTTATGTTATGTGAACTTTATTTCAATTAAAACTAAAAATTCCTAGTCTTCTCAAAATGCTATTCCACAAAGAGAAAAAACAGGACACGAAAACGCTGTATTTACAAACAGGCATGGCAGGATGCTTGGGTGGCTCAGTCAGTTGAGCATCCAACTCAATTTTGGCTCAGGTCAAGATCCCAGGGTTGTGGGACTGAATGCCAGATAAAGCTCCACACTGAGTGTGGACCCTGCTTAAGATTCTCTCTCTCACTCCCTCTCCCTACCTCTCTCTGCCCTTGTCCCTCACTCACACGCATTCTCCCTCTCTAAAATAAAAATTACCAAAAAAACCCAAAAAACAAAAAAAAACAAAAACAAAAACGAAAACCAACACAGAAAACAAAAAACAGGCATGGTAAGGCAAGTTCCTAATGAACTACTGTCACAGCAAATCAGTATTTACTCCACACAAAAACTCAGAGTAACACACACAAACTGAGCACGGTAAAATAAACTGATGCATTAATTTGTGAAAACTAACTTTAATGTTATTAGCGAAAGCAGTAAACATTTAGATTAATGATTTAATAAGGTATTCTGGGAGAGCCAATGAACAAACAAGGGTAAGGAAACTTCTACGTGATCACATTACTACTTGCCAATCGAAGAGCATATTTATACAACTAAAAAAATAGAGATATGGCAACCGGAAACCCATAAAAGGAACAGGAGACAGTGAAAACAAGCAAGAGCTCAAAGCCACCGTAAGCACAGATTAATGACTCAGAGACTCCTCCTTTGCTGATTTGTATAGGTCAGCAGAGGGCAGAACTGGAGAACTACAAATACACCCCAGTATCAAAGAACTATTTATAAAGCTTTTCCAAAAAACTGGCTTTCTTTTCATTAAGAAAGAGAAAAAGGGTAACTAATAGTTATACCTCTCAGTATCACCAAGGAATTACTGTTATTGAACTCTAAGCTATACCCCTAGATCAGACAAGCAACCTAGGATCTTTGCTCCCATTGCTCGGAGTGTTCCGAAGGGCACGGAGAGGTTAGCTCACACCACCCAGTGATACTTCTCCATCCGGGGTGATCCAGGAGCTCATACCATGATGGAATTACTCTACAGACCAGACGTCACAGCTGCCACTTGTCCCAACTCCACACACACCCAAGTTACCATGGAACTGGTACAAACAGAATGGAGTTTAATATGCTGTTAGCTCTGATGTAAGTAGCTGACATAACACCAATTAAATTCATAATGACACTAGAATAATAAAAGAGCACTTGGCACACTTCTCTTTGCAAACATGATTTAAAGAGTGGTTTTCATTTTTCCCTTTCTTCAATTTCCAGATGCTAGGTCACTAAGAAGCCACTTACAATCTTTTAGCTCAAAGAGTTGGGGTTTGGGGGTTTTAAGAAAAGAACCACTAATATTAGAAGGCCCAGCTACTAGGAATATCCAATTATGATACAGGAACCCCCATTTTTTTCAGAGCATAAATGAATAATACTGTGGGTGGAATCTAAAATCTGGAATCCTGCGTTCCCACTCATCTTCCTCTCTTTCCCTGACCAGTTCTGGTTCTGGCTCTGTGCAGGATATCTGATCTCCATTTCTTTTCTCTTTTCTTTTCTTTTCTCTTATCTTCTTTTCTTTAATGTTTACTTATTTTAAGAGAGAGAAGAGTGCATGCATATGGGCACATGAGCACAGGAGGGGCAGAGAGAGCGGAGAGAGAGAATCCTAAGCAGGCTCCATGCTGTCACCACAGAGCCCAACATGGGGCTCAGTCCCACAAACTACGAGATAATGACCTGAGCCAAAATCAAGAGCCAAACACTCAACTGACTGAGCCACCCAGGCGCCCCTGATCTCCATTTCTAAAACATGGGCAGAGACCATGAAATTTATGAGATGGCTTCACCAGAGAATCCATGGCCATTAGAAAATAAGGGCAGCAGACATCACTAACCTGCTGGTACTTGCATTCTTGAGCCCATCAACTAACCCTACCAATGGCTGTATTTATGCTATACATGGAAGAAGTCCCTGGGCCCTTTGGCCACACTTTCAGGGTATACACTTAAGTTATAGACAGTGGGTTTTTGCATATAATACAGAAAGTTATTTGTTATTATAAATACCCTACAGCAGTTTAAATGAGTGAACTACATATATTAATGTGGGTAGAGCTCAAAAAAAAAAAAAAAAAGGTTACTGAGAGATAGCAACAATATGATGTCACTTGTTAACTACAAGATGCCATAAAACATGGGATGGAAAGAGAACACACCAAAAACCTGATAGTAGTTGCTTCCGGTGAATACGAATAAAGTTGAGGTGGGGTTGGAAGGGAAGTTACGAAGGAGATTTCAATTTCATTAGTATTACAATGAACATTTGTTTGTTCTGGGTAGCGAGTACACAGGTGTTTGTTAAGTTAGCTTTGTACATTTGTATGTCTTTAATTATTTTCCAAATTAAAAAAAAAAA